>NC_056737.1:55465053-55765053 GCF_019279795.1 Protopterus annectens | reverse complement strand
TGTTCATCGTGCATACAGCTGCAGTAATCACAGCTGGGTAGAATCCCAAAGCTACGCACAGGGTGGTAGGCACTAGGTGGAACTGGGAGGAGCCAGAATGCCCTGCAACACAGCAGTGGCAAAGCCTGCTCTAGTTTTGGAATATAAAGGCAGGTGGTAGTGTTTTGTGAAGGTATGCACAGAACTCCAAGTGGCTGCCTCCAAAATATCTTTGGTAGGGACTCCTCTGAGGAAGGCTGTAGAGGTAGCTGTGGCCCTTGTGGAGTGGGATCTGATGCCTGTAGGAACACATTTGCCATGAAAGGTGTAACAAAACTGTATGCAGTGGCCTATCCATTTTGAAATTGTCTGTTTGGAAATTGGCTTCCCTTGAGCTCCTACAGCATAGGACACAAAGAGTTGTTCTGATTTCCTGAAAGGCTTTGTTCTGTCCAAATAGTAACGTAGCTGTCTATGGATGTCTAAGGAATGTAGCAGCCTTTCCCCTTTGTTTTGAGGATTGGGGTAAAAGGTAGGTAAGTGTATGGCCTGATTTAAAGCTACCCTGGATACTACCTTAGGCATAAATGACGGGTTGGTTCGTAGGGAAACCCTGTCCTGATGGAAGATGAGAAAGGGCTGCACAGCCATGAGGGCTTGTAGTTACGAAACCCTACGAGCTGAGGTAATGGCCAGAAGGAAAGCTGTTTTCCAGGGCAAATATTGCAAATCTGTTGAGGCAGCTGGTTCAAAGGGAGGCAATGTTAATTTTTCTAGAATGTAATTAAGATCCCAGGCTGGTATTGGTTGTTTCCTTGGAGGTCTTATATTCTTAGCCCCTCTGAGGAACTGTCTTAAGAGTGGGTGAGAGAATAAGGGTGGATCAGTGTTGTATTCTGCAAAAATGGCTGAGGCATGAATTTTGATGGAGGAAAATGAAAGTCCACTGTTCAACAGCTCAGCTAGATACTGTAATATCTGAGGCAAATTCAGTTTTCTAGGATCCTGGCCTTTTCTCATTCCAAGCGCAAAACCGTTTCCATTTTGCGGAGTAAGCCTTTCTAGTAGATGGCCTTCTGGCCTCCAAAATGACATCCTGCACCTCTTTGGAGAGTAGAGTCTGTTGTGGTGTTAAGGAATTTTCCATGCAGCCAGATTGAGTGTTTTCAGCTCACCGTGAAGAGTTTTGTAGCTGTGCTGAGTCAGTAGAAGAGGCATTAGAGGTAGGGTCCAGGGAGGAGTATGTGTTAGGCTCCTCAGGAGTGGGTACCAGTGTTGTCTTGGCCAGTCTGGAGCAATCAGTATCATCTTCGGTCTGTCTGCTCTTGCTTTCAAGAGCACCTTGGGCAGAAGAGGCAAAGGTGGAAAGGAGTAAACTGTCCATGCTGCCCAACTGAAAGAAAGGGCGTCCACTCTCCAGGCCTTTGGATGGAAGGTCCTTGAGCAGAACTTTGTCAATTGATGATTCCTGTGGGAGGCGAAGAGATCTATGTCTGGCCTTCCCCACGCTTGGGTTATCTTTGTAAACACTTGAGGATGCAACTTCCATTTGTGTGGGTCTGTCATATTTCTGCTTAGATTGTCTGCCAGCGTGTTTTCCAATCCTGGCAGGTACTGTGTTTGAAGTTCGATTTGCCATTCCAGAGCCAAGTTCCAAAGTGACATGGCTAGCCTGCACAGGGGGTATGAATGTGCACCTCCTTGTTTGTTTATGTACCACATTACTGTGGTGTTGTCTGTTCTTATCAATAATTGCCCTGGATGCAGGAGGTCCTTGAAAGCTGTAATTGCATTTATCACTGCTAGCATTTCTTTTTGATTGATGTGAAGGTGCTTTTCCTTTTGGGACCATTTGCCCTGAATGCACCTGTCTGTCATGTGTGCCCCCCAGGCGTAGTCTGAGGCATCTGTTGTGATGACTTGATTTGCTTGAGGCTTGCAGAATGGAAGACCTATGTTTGTTTGGCATGCTTGAGCCCACCATAGAAATTCCTTTTGCAAACATGGGATTATTGGTATTATTGTTTCCAAACTGTGGCTGTGTTGAGACCATAGGTTTTTTAGGTACCATTGATGTTTCCTCATATGCAACTTTGCACATGGGATTAAAAGAATGCAAGATGCCATGAAGCCCAGAGCCTGCAGGATTTTCCTTGCAGTGAGCCTGGTACAATTTGCTAGTATTTTGAAGTACTGAGTTAGTTGCCCCTGTTTTTCTGGCGTAAGATAGGCCATCTGGGTGTTTGTGTCCAAGTTGGCACCCAGGAAAGTTATTTTCTGAGATGATGTTAGCCTGGATTTCTCTTTGTTGACTGTGTATCCCAGAGAATTCAATAACCGTGTTACATAAGCCAGATGTTCCATAAGTATGTGTTTGCTGTCCGCTTGGATCAGGCAGTCATCCAAATAAGGGTAAATTTGTATCCCTTGAAGTCTGCAGTAGGCAATTACTGATGCCAGGCATTTTGTGAATACTCTGGGCGCAGTAGATAAGCCAAAGGGCAATGCAGAGAATTGATAGTGGATTGAACCTGCAAGAAATTTGAGGTATCTTCTGCAGCTTTGTCTGATTGGGACATGCAGGTATGCCTCCTTGAGGTCCAATGTTACCAGCCAAAACTCCTTGCCCAGCATGGGAAGAAGCTGCTGTAATGTGAGCATCTTGAATTTTGGTACGAGTAGAAATGTGTTTAGGATGGATAAGTCCAAAATGGGTCTCCAGTCGGTTCCTTTCCTTGGTACCAGAAATAGTCTGGAATAAAAACCTTGACCTTGTTCGTGAGTGGGTACCTCTTGAATAGCTTTCATGTCCATGAGCTTTGAAATTTGTATTTGAGCCTCTGCCCTTTGATTGTGTGGCAGGTTCGGCATGCCTCTCATTTTTGGAAGAGTGTGAAAATGAAATCTGTAGCCTCTGTTTATAATGTCCAGGATCCATTTGTCTGTTGTGATTATATGCCAATTTCTTGTAAATAATGCCAGCTTTCCTTCCAAGGGTGCTGCCAGCTGAGACTTGCTTGGCATGAAAAGGGGGAAGTCATTGGGTTTGTTTCCTGTATTGTTGTGCACTGTCTTCACCACCTCTTGGTGCTGGAGTTTGCCATTGTCTGCCTCTATATGATCCTTGAGATTGTCCTCTGCCCCTTGTGCGCCTGTATCTACCTCTTTGGGGCTTGTCCGTGGCTGGAAAGGACCATTTTTTTGAAGGCCAATTTCTGCTAAAACGTGGTCATTGAACCTGTAGAAAAGCTTTGACAGTTTGCATAGATTTAGCTTTTTCTTCCATTTTCCGTAGTATCTCCTCAGCATTAGTACCAAATAGTACATCCTTTTGTAAAGGAGCATCTAGTAGTTTAGCTTTAACATGATCAGGGAAGGTTTGTTCCCTAAGCCAGGCATGTCTACGAATGACTGATCCTGTAACAGCAGCTCTACTTGAGGCCTCTAGGGCATCATAGCCACATTGTAAGGTGTGTTTACCCACTTGTTCTGCACTATGCATCATATCCTGCAACTCCTTCAAATCTGGTTGTTTAGGTTGTGACATTTTATTTCTTAATTGTGATAACAGAAACTGCTGATATTTAAGCATATGGAACTGACAATTTAAGGCCCTCATGGCTAGGGTGGCTGAGGTATATACCTTTTTTCCCCACCTTTCTAAGGATCTAGACTCCCTTTCGGAAGGTAGTGGATTCTTAGGGGGCCTTGAGAAATGGTTTCAGGGTCAGCATTATGGCTTTTGTAAAGAAATTGGTGAGAGTTAGGAACTCTGTAGTACCTATCAGGCTTGACTGGGGCAGGAGGCAGGGAATCCGGATTAAGGCAAGCCTCCGAGTAAACATCATCAAGTATGTCCAAGACAGGAGGTATCGCCAGAGGTCTGTGCTGAGGTAGCAAAAGAAATTCCCTAAGTCTTTTCTTGGAATCAGAAAAGTCTTGGCCTTCCCAATGGAAGTGTTCCCTCAAGGTATGCAAGGTTTCCCCAAAAGAAAAATCCTCTGGGGAGATACAGAAGGAATGGACTGCTCTGCATCAGAATCTTCAAAAGGGGAGTACAAGTGTTCCTCTTCATCAGAATGTTCTGAAATAATGGAGCCCTGGTCAGAAGAGGGAGAATCTTCCTCCACTCTGGGTCTCTTGTCTGGAGGGGGTTGGGAACCCCTGATAAGAGTAATTAAATCCTCAGCCATTTTTAGCATCTGCTTTTTAGGCATGGGGCCTGGAGATGGGCCCTGTGCAACAGGCCTCTTGGGATGCATGGCTGATTTGGACTTAGTAAAGGCCTTTATGGAAAAGGAAGATGAGGGTCTAAAGACACCATGGGTGGAAGCGGACCTGTCCACATTAGGAGGCTCAACACTCACAGTGGCTTCGGTGGTTGTAGTCTGGGTATGGGCCGAGGCACCTGCAGTCTCGGTTACAGAAGACACCGCCAAAGAAGTGTCGTCGGTAGTTAGGGGTTGCGTAGGCGCCTCGCTGAGAACCGGACCATGTGTAGCCGGTTTTGGCGTGGTGTCGGTAGAGACCGCGGACCTCGCGTGTCAGTCTTTGTCCTTGCATTTTTTGGACAAAACGGTAGTCGGAGTCTCCGACGACATTTTATAATCAAAAGCTTTTCCAAAAAAGTGCTGGGCGAACTCCGCCCGACGCTTAATAGTGCGTTTATTGAAAGTAGCGCAAAAGCGACAGGCCGAGACGTCGTGGTCTGGGCCTAAACAAGGTATGCAGAGGGAATGGAAATCCTTATGCGGTATTTGCTTCCCGCAAGAAATACAATTGTTAACTTTGTCTGACATTGGTCTGAGGCAAGAAAAGTTTCCCCAATGGGGTACTTAGCTTTAAAGAAGACTTCGGTTTCCAAATTTTCGTAATTTCAGGAGCTGGCCGACCGGCACTTGCGAACTGCTTCTGCTTCGGGCACCACGCGGCAAAAAAGACTGAAGAAAATGGTGTCAGCTGTGTCTTATATACCCCTGTCGCACTGACGTCAGGAAAGAAAGCGACAACAACCAACGCCGGACCTAGACTTTGGAATTCGGCCGACCGAGGACCCGCCTGACGGCAG
This sequence comes from Protopterus annectens, assembly GCF_019279795.1. Taxonomy (NCBI): domain Eukaryota; kingdom Metazoa; phylum Chordata; order Ceratodontiformes; family Protopteridae; genus Protopterus; species Protopterus annectens. The sequence continues at coordinate 55,760,006 of NC_056737.1, read as the reverse complement.
AGAACCCATCTGTGATTACTGCAGCTGTATGCACGATGAACATCAGTGAAATTATTGGGGGTAGAATGGATTTATTTAATGTGAACTGATTCCATGGCCTCTTATCCTCAGCTGGCAAACCCAGCACTTCAGAGAGCTTTTTGGTTACAGTCGATCATTACATCTAGTTTCCACCAGGGAGGGGTGAGCTATTTGACATCTGCTTATACATCCTTGTGAAACTAATGTCCAGAATGGTTGTGTATGTTCTTAATAACCTCAAAGTAGAATGTCATACTTTTTCTTATTATTATTGTCCCCATGCCTCCTAACCTTCAAGCCTGCTCCATCAGGCATGTTAAGTCATTCCCTATAACCAGAGGTTTCACAGAGTACAATGTGATCTGAAGGCCATCATTCAGACAGTGATGAGGTCTTTTGTGCCATTTCTGGCATCCCACCAATGAGGGCACATGTTATGGCCTACCCTCCACCTCTTGGGCAATGAACAGAAAATCAGCATCATCGCAGATGATCACATCTGATCCACATAGGTCTACACTCCACCAAATCAACTACAAAGGCAACCAACCACCTGTTGTGTGAGTCTAATTCCCACCCTAGGCTTGCATCTTAGCCCTTCCATCAAGGGGACTTGTGCAGTATGCAGATGACTTCACCATACCCTCCCTGAGGATGAGCACTTCCATCTTCCCATATCAGCACCAACTGCTCTAATAGCTAGATGAACTTGAGACACCTGGGCCATTATCAGGGGTTTATCCCTTTAAGCAACTACAGTGGATATAAAAAGTGTACACACCCTTGTGAAAATGCCAGGTTTTTGTGATATAAAAAAATGAGACCACAATAAATAATTTCAAAACTTTTCCCACCTTTAATGTGACCTATAACCTGTACAATTCAATTGAAAAACAAACATCTGTTAGGGGAAAAAATAAAAAGAAATGTACAATACGCTGGTTGCATAAGTGGGCACACCCTTAAACTAATACTTATTGTTGTGTGTGCACACCCTTAAACTAATACTCTGTTGAACCACCTTTTGATTTAATTACAGCATTGTCTTCTTGAGCAGGAGTCTATCAGCCTGGCACATCTTGACTTGGCAATATTTGCCTAGTCTTCCTTGCAAAAGCAGTCCAAATCTGTCAGATTGTGAGGGCAGCTAATGTGCACAGCCTTCTTCAGGTCACTCAACAGATTTTCTGTTGGATTTAGGTCTGGGCTCTGGCTGGGCCATTCCAAAACTTTAATTTACTTCTGGTGAAGCCATTCTTTTCTTGATTTGGATGTATGATTGGGGTCATTGTGTTGAAAGGTGAAATTCCTCTTCATCTTCAGCTTTCAGGCAGATGCCTGAACGTTTTTGGGCAAAAAGTGACTAGTGTTTGGAACTGTTCATAACTCCCTCCACCTTGACTACAGCCCCAGTTCCAGCTGAAGAAAAGCAACCCCAAAGCATGATACTGCCACCACCATGCTTCATCATGGGGATGGTGTTCTTTTGGAGATGTGAAGTGCTGTTTTTGTGCCAAACGTACCTTAAGGAATTTTGGCCAAAAAGTTCAACCTTGGTCTCATCAAACCATAACACATTTTCCCACATGCTTTTAGGAGACAATGTATTGTTTAGCAAATTTTAACCGTGCCTGGATGTTTTTCTGTGTAAGAAAAGGCTTCCATCTTGCAACCCTTCCTCATAGTCCAAACATATGGAGAAGACAGGAGATTGTTGTCACATGTAGTACACAACCAGTACTTGCCAGAAATTCCTATAGCTCCTTCACTGTTGCTGTAGGACCCTTGGCAGCCTCCCTGACCAGCTTTCATATTGTCTTTTCATCAATTTTGGAGGAACGTCCAATTCTTTGCAAAGTCACTGTCGTCCCATATTTTTTCCACTTTTTGCTGTCTGTCTTCACTGTGTTCCATGGTATATCCAATGCTTTGGAAATTTTTTTGAACCCTTCTCCTGACTGATAACTTTCAACAATGAGATCCCTTTGATGCTTTGTAAATTCTCTGTGAACCATGGCTTTTGTTGTTGCAGGCAATTGAATAAATGTCAGGAAAATCATACTAGGACAGCTGAACATTATTTGGGGTTAATCAGAGTCTCTTTGATTGATGGCAGGTGTGTACCCAAGAAGACTGAATGCTGTAATTAAATCAAAAGGTGCTTCAACAAAGTATTAGTTTAAGGGTGTGCATACACAACAAATTATTAGTTTAAGGGTGTACACACTTATGCAACCAGCTTATTGTACTTTTTTTTTAATTTTTATATTTTTTTCACCTAACAGATTTGTTTTTTTCAATTGAATTGTAGAGGTTGCAGGTCACATTAAAGGTGGGAAATGTTTTGAAATTATTTATTGTGGTCTCATTTTTTATATCACAAAAACCTGGCATTTTAACAGAGGTGCGTACACTTCCTATATCCACTGTAGTTCTTGATGAAGTAAAAAGTCATTCTGGTTTAATCAAGCAAAGCAATATGTCTGTTACAGCATACAATGTTAAGCCTACATTCTGATCACTGACAAAGATGATGTTTGCCATGTCAATCAGACATGAGGTACAGTGAAATCCTTGGGGACAAAATTATATTTTTCAGTTTGTTTAGCAATGAAGTATCTTACTGAATTTCCTTTTTTACTGTGAACTGCCATAGGAGAACTGCCATATAACCTCACATCCAAATTTCAAACTCAGCATTTCAGATGGCTTTGACTGTCACAGTCTAGCAATACACCTGGATTTCCACATGAGGGCTATCTGACCTATGTGCATAAGGCTGGGTGAAACCAACACCCAGAATATATGCGTAATAAATATATAATAAACCAGAAATAAAAAAAAAAATGCAATCATTTATGTTACTGCATACAAGTCAAGGCCTACATTCTTCACAAAAAGACATTGTGCTATCTTTTAAATTAAAATGAGATGTAGTGAAACCTTTAGAGATACGAATGGCACTATGTGTGGGCATGGTTTGTACCCAGGTGTATTTTTTATGAGACGTTGAAAGTGTACAGAATGTGACAGTAAATTTTAATGGTAGGCTGTGTTGGAAAGAATGGGGCAATTAGATGATTACTGTTCAATGTTTATTGGTAGGGCTTATTGGGGAGCAGTGTACATCTCAGAGCAATATGGCCATTACATTTATGCAACTTCTTCACATTCAAAAGTGATCTACATCTCAGAAGGGGCATATTCTACTGGATATACTCATGCCTGGGGGGGTCAGTGAGGAGATTGAAGCACGTTGATGCAATGTCATACTGCTCCCAGGGATTTATTTTGTCTCTTATAGGTTCATAGGTGTTTACTAGGCTAACAACCACAGGGGCCTTTTTAAGCCTAGTCATGCATCCCAAATCTCTGAGAAGTTCTGGTACCCTTGACAAGTGTAAGCAGGGCCTTGGGAGGTGAACCATTTACAAGCAGAGGCCTGGGAGAGGAACCATTTACAGGCTGCCCGTGTTCATTAGAGACTTAGATGCCAAACCAGGGATGAAATTCCTGTTTCCCCATTCAACTGTCCAAGTTACACTTGAATTGGGTTAGGAAGGAACTCTGTTTCAAATGGATGGGGAGCCTGTTAGTCACTGGAATACATATTTCTCTCTCTAGTAGGTCCTAGTCACATCACAGGCAAGGTTTAAGTCTTTAGAATGTGTAAGTCTGGTACTGTTTGTTTTGTGGATATGCAGGTCTAGCAGAGTGGGGTCTGACAATGCTCTGTACACCAGGCATAGATCTCCCCTCCACAGCTTATAGGAGACAGAATACAGGGATAGGGTCTTTAGCCAGTCTGCATAGTACATTTTACTTATGTCCTGTATTTCTTTAGTGAGAGACTTCTGTGGATATTCCAATTGTTGGATATGCCTGGTTAGGTACATACCAAAGAGGGCATTGTACTCAATGATAGATCTGATGAATGCCAGATACAGTGGAACAATGGCTTCCTTGGACCTAGATGCCATACCTTTGTTTATAAGTTGTGCAACATAAAATGATTTCCTCCCTATTATAGACATGTGATGGTCAAAGGATAGATTATGGTCTATGTGTGCCCCTAAGTTCCTGACTACAGGGTCAGCTCTAAGGGGTGTATTGTCAACATGATAGTTACCAGGAGTGGATGACTTCTCAACAGATACTATTATGCATTTCTTGGCATTTAGTTTTAGTCCATGGCTCTGACACCAGTTGTTTGTGTCAGTGTGGGATTCAATGTCAGCTCCTAATTTGCAATCATCTGCAAATTTAGTCAGCCAAAGATCATTGACATTGGCCTTGACTTTAGAAAAGTAAATTCCAAAAAGGAATGTTCCAAGGACTGATCCAGGAGGGTCTCCACTTGTGATTGTCCTCTTTGTAGAGGTGGTGGACACCCAAATTCTAACTTCCCGGGGACTGTCTGTGAGCCTGTTGGCTATACACTAGTGACATATGGGTTTGTACCTAACCTCTTGAGTTTGTCAACAATGCCTGAGATTAGTATTGTGTCAAATGCCTTGGCAAGGTCAAGGTAGGTAGTGTGAACCATTTTACCCTCATCCAATGCTTTGGTGATCTTCTCAAAGATGTTCACCAAGTTGAGTAGGCATGACCTGCCCTTGGCAAAACCAAACTGGGGTTGGGTCCAGTGTCTGGAGGTTTACTATATCATTATTGATAATTTTCATAATAATTCTTTCCATGGCTTTGCATATAAAACTAGTATGACATACATATGGGTCTGTAGTTTACACGGTCTGTAGATAGCCCACCTTCCCACCTTTATGTACAGGAATGACTGTTGTTGTTCTCCATTCGGAGGCCTGAAGCCTGTTTGAAGGCTACAGTTAAATAGCAATTCCAGAGGGCCTAATATGTCATGTTTCATGCTATTTAAAAGGCATGCTGGGATGTAGTCTGGGCCCATTGATGCAGTGGTCTTGGTCTTAGAGAGAGCATTAAGGACCTGTCCCCTAGTGGTAGTAGGAGTTATATTTGATGGCATTTCCTGAGGGAAGAGAGAGGGAGGGATAAACTTGGAGCTAAATTTATTGGCCAGTAGGTTTGCTACATATTCAGGCTCAGTATAGGTGGCTCCATTTACAATGGGTTTAGCTAGGGTTCCAGGCTTTATTTTTACTTCAAAGGAGACCATTTTGTTGTTTAACCTTACCGAGGACGATATTACACAAAGGGGTGTGCAGCACTCTCCTATATTAGTGAGAACTACATCCAGTATGGTTGCACCCCAGTTTGGTGTACTGACAGTCTTGCCCATGGAGTTTGTGTTTGCAAAATCCAGGAATCTCTGTGCCTGTATGTTTGATGTCATATAGGACTCCTATTTAATACATGGATCACATTTTTGAATATCAAGGTGCAAAGAGAAAGCAATAAATAGAATGCATTGGCCAGGAATGTCAACTCAAATAGAACAAGCAGTGCAGATATGTGCCATCTGTTAAAGAAACCAGAACAACTCCAAAGCAATGATATCTGATACATTGCATGACCATCCAATTAGTGAAGAGCATATTTGCCTATGGAGAACAGCAGGCATAAAGTTGTTCCAATGTGAATAACCCAAGTTATCTTTTATGTGTGGATTATCTTTCCAAATTCCTCAAAATAAGTGATGTACAAAAATGCAAGTGTGATTAATGCACTAAAGTCAAGATAGTATATGAGAGTCTGTCACAGGTGGCAATGCACAAAACAAAAATTGGGAATATAAAACTGTCCACAATCCAATATGCAAGTAAAAATATGTAATTCAGTCGATAAGTTGAAAGATTTGAAATCATGAAGAAGCTCAAGAAAAACCTGTAGAAAAAAGGTAAGAGGACTGTCATCTCACAGTTCTGAAATATAGGAATATTCCTTTGCAGTGATTCAGTCTTCCACCAACTCAACTAGTACTGGGCAGAATGACAAAAAAATAAATTGTATTACCTACTTCAACTACATTGCAGATTCCTGAAAATTAACAAGTAGTAAAAGTACTGGAAGAAAAAAACAGCAGTCAGAAATACTATGACACATGCAACAAAGTTCTACCAGATCTACAAGACAGAGATAGAGACAGAGTAAAAATATAAAAGCCATAGCAACAAAGTCTTTGGCCTGAAATTGAAGCAGTTGGTACAGCAGCTGAATTAAATGCCCCATATTATTCATGAGAAAGATGTAATAGGAGGAACCATTTATATTACCAATCATACTTACTACGTGATCATCTGACATGCACCTCTGAGATTGTAGACAATGCTGCTTAATCAAAAGGCAGCACACTGGCTTTTGGTACTGGAAGACCATAAGGCTGTAGGTTCTATTTCCCTCCAGGGGACTGAATTGCTGACACTGCAGTGCAGCATTACAGGGATGCTGCACTCCTGATGGTGCTGTCCTTCAGATGAGATCCTAAACAGAAGCCTCTTCTGGTGGAGTTGGTGGTAGTTCAGGTGGATGGAAAAGATCCCACAGCACCTATCAAAAAAGAGTAAGGAAAGTTCCCTAACACCCTGGTCAAATTTCCCCTAACAGTATAATTACCACCTTGGGTCTCCTCTGAAAAGAGGTCACTAACCTACTGGGCCTAACCCAGTCAGCAACAAATAAATAACTAAATCTAAAATTATCTGTAAATGAAGAGCACTGGTATTAAACTAAGATGATATATTAGTAGTGTCAAAAAGAAAAAAAGAGAGACAGATTTTCAGAACTATGAAAATCAAGAACTGCAAAGAAAGACAGATATATAAAGAGAGAGTTTTCCAGTCATGTCTCCAAGAAAAGTCATTAATCAGCAATAACTACTGCAAAATAAGGTCAGATGTCCAAACAGAAGAGCCATATAAAATATTCCAGATTTCAAAGGAGACTACAGAAAAACTAGATAGATCTTTGGTCTGCCTGATCAATCGTCATAATGTTAGACAGGAAAAGCTGCCTCTTCTGAGATCCTTATTAGTATGAATAAAAATACTTTTTGACGGATAAAAATCTATAACAGACAGTGTATAATGAGGTATAATTTTAATCAATATAATGTATGAAAATCAGAATGTAGATAAAATAGGTGTGATGCTGGTAACTTACCACATAGACTACACTGGGCTTAATTTCTCCAAGTTTTTGGGATTCTAATACCATGACAGGAATGGACCCTATTCCTAAATCAGGCTATGATTAAAGTTCATGAAATTAGCATTGATTTATTACTTGATGTTAGCCAAAAGTGCTCTTTGCAGCACCCATAATATAGGTTGGTACTAGGCTATTGGCCCTAGGGCCTATACAAGCCTAGCCATAACAATTCCCTGGCTATTTCTTCCCACAGTATTTACTTCCCTGGACCCCTGTCTAGCAGGGCGACTGACGTGATCCCCAGGGTGAATTTCCTATCTCCCATCCAATCAGCAAGGTTCCTTTAGAAGACGGCCAAAGAGGCACTCTGCTTGACATGTGTGGGCAGTCTATTCCAGAGTCTGGGGAGTCTCTGGGTCAGGAACCTATCCCTCCAGCATGTTTTGTTCATTGTGATGACAAGGTTTAGATCTCTGGAGCATGTGTCTCTAAGGGATTAGGATTTCCTTAAGTGCAGCATGTCCAACAGCTCTGGGTTTGACATGGCCTTGTATGTTAAGCAGAGATCACCTCTGAGTAGACGTTATGCGACAGAGTATAGGTGGAGTTTTTTTTAGATGGTCAGCATAGGGCATCTTCAGGCCTGTGATTCTTTTAGTGAGGTATTTTTGTGGCCTTTCCAGTTGTTGCAGATGTCTTGAGAGGTACATGTCTTGAGAGGTACATGCCAAACAGGGGCGTTGTAGTCTATAATGGATCTAATGATCGATTAGTACAGTGAGACAATGACCTACTTTTTTCTGGCTGAAAAGCCTTTAGTGATGAGGTGTGCCACATAGAAGGATTTCCCGACTGTTGTGGCAATGTGGTTATCGAAGGTGAGACCACTGCACACCTGTGTCCCTAAGTCTCTTATCACACTTTCGGTGTTTAGTGTACTGCCCCCTCTGTGGTAATTCATGGATACATGTTTTATTACCAGAACTGACTCCTTCTGCAATTCATATAGAGTGACAAGTATCAGTAGAATATCTAAATAAAAGTACAGATTACTTTTTGAGACACATTACTCCTATTTCTATTGGAACTGTCTGGCCATCTTTCTTCCACATTGCTCTCATTTCTGCCTGCAAATCCTGACACTTTACATCTCTCTGTATGGTTGGCACTGTAATCGCTAGGTGTACAAATTTCAATGATCAATGCTACTTTTGCCTTTTTTCATGGACTACTGCATATGGTTTTCTTGCATCTATTTTTTAATTAGTAATAAGTGATCCCAAGTGATGTACATTTCATCATTCTCTATAATGATTTATGGTTCATGTTTCCAATGCTTCTCAACTATTTCTATAATGCATTGTTTGCACAATACCCAGTGCAACAATCTTGCCACATTATTGTGCCTTTCAGTGTACATGCCATGAGTGTATCGTACCCAGCAACAAGGTGTGTAACTACTGCAATTTTTTTACATTTGTCTGTTTCTCCCACACGTTCAATGCACTTAAAAAAAACAATGTGTATGTACTCCACTATCTTGAGCTGCCATTATCAACCTTTCATCCTAATCAACTTCTTAACCATTCCTGCATCAAATTCTGCTCAAAATGTGGTGGTTCCAGGAGATCTCTACACTTGCACTATATTTATGGCTTTTCCACATTCTTTTCCTTCTCAGCTGATTTTACTTATATTCTTTTTTTTGGCATTCAATTTCTGTCTGACTTTTGTCTACTTCTGGTTTGATTTCCATTCCTGCTTGCCACATGAATGCTTCTGCTAGAGAGGTCATCTTAGACTTCTTTTTTCATGTTTTAAAACTTTCACTGTGTTTGGATCTGAAGAGGTCATCAGATATCTATGCAGTTCCATGACTGCAGATCTATACATGTAATCAGTTTCAAAGGAGGTCCATATCTCCTTTAGACCAAGGGATATATAATCGTTGTACACACTGACTATTATATAAATGTGAAGCATTCTTCTTGTTTTTCTGTCCAAATGATCTAATACCTTTTGGGGCCAGCCATTCACAGGAAGAACAGAAACTTGGTTTACAGCTTGGTCTTTATTCTTACATGCCAGGGTTGTTTTCAATATTAGTTTTAGTCTTCTGAAGTATTCCTTGCTGAGTTTTACTCACATTTTTTCATGTTTTATTGTTGATGCTTCATCAGTTAACAAACAATTATACACTCTTTCCTGCTCAAGTTCCTTCATATTACAGTCCTTTCCTAGACTGATATTTTCTTGGTACTGCAACTTTCCTGATTTAAACATTGCTTTCACACATTTACCAAAACCAAATGTCATACTTCTATCATTTGAGACAATTTTAACCCACTTGAAGTTGTTTTTTCAACTCATCTGATGAACTATATAATTTTAAGTCATCCACAAAAAGTAGACAAGATATCTTTAAGCAAGTGTGTTTTCTGGGAGCCAAAGTAAACAGCTTAATGGGCAAGGGCAAGAGAAAACAGTGGTGACAAAGAATCACCCTGGAATATCCCCCCTTTGAACTTTTATCCCTGGGATAATAATTTGCCCCTTGTTATGGTTTAACTGCAAAGTAGTTTGCCACTATTTCATAGTCACTGTAATTTAATGAATCGATGTAGACTGTATCTTGCACATCTGTAAGCACTCGTTTATCCATGAATGTGGGATGCAGTCAAATGCTGTTTTGTAATCGATCTATGCCATACTTCAATTCTTCCCCTTTTTACAATTCTCCTTTGTTCCATACGAGTCTTTTGTAACCCATTTGTTCAACTGCCATGATTGAATTTTCTTTTAAATGACTATAAACTCTGCCAGCATCAATTCCAGTATATAGTTTGTACGTTGGAAGACAAGCAACTAGTCTATTGTTTTTAGGATCGCTTGTAAGTTCGCTCCGAAGGAGTTTAATTTTTCCTGTTGTTAACCAGGTTGGTGTCTGTTCCAGATGTGCATACAACTAGTTCTTACTCAAGGCTAAATCTTCATGTAAAGGTGTTAATACTTAGGAGTTTTTCTTAATTTTATTTCAATTTCTCTGGCCATTATTTCTTCCTATTTCATATCCTGTACATTTGAACTTATTACAGGTTTTATTTCTACAAGTCTTTTGGGTTTCTAATACCACAAAGGGAATTAACTTATTCCTAAATCAAAGTATGATTAAAGTTAATCAAATTAGAACTGTTTCAGTCTTTGATGTCAACCAAAAGTGCTCTTCATGCCACCCACAATGAGCCCAGAATTGATTTCTTCTGCAATGCAGTTACATATATTGGTAGCACATCTAAATACAACTGTAGATTATTTTTTATGAGACCCATTAACTCCTACTACTATAAGAAAGGTCTGGTTACCCTTCTTCCACATTGCCCTCACTTCTGCCTGGTATTTTATAACTTTGTGTCTCTCTGTATACAACACGTTGTAATCACCGTGTGTAGCAATTTCAATTTGAAGTTTGCCTTTTCATGGACTACTAGATCTGTTTTTCTCATGTCTGTTTTTTGAACTGTTGTTAATTTATTTGTTGACATTTGACTACTAGGAAAGCCCATTTATAGAAAAATTAATGGTAGGTTAATATAACACAAGCACAAATTGCAACATGAAGTGAGAGAAAAGGTTTATGGTATATTTAGAGAAAAAGCCAGGGAAGATAAACTGATAGAAGTACGGAAGTGAGTGAAGAAAGGAGAATAAGGAGCTGTAAGGTATGAACAAGTATTTGCCCACATTTAGGGATACAGGTTATCCTGATATTGATAAAGTACAGAGACAACTTTTGGTTAGGAAGTCTTCCAGAATGGTTTTGAAGGATGGAAGGGAGGGTACTGACCTGATGTATACAGATAAAGAGTTCCAAGTCTTAGCAACATGGTACAAGTACAAACAATGCCCAGCATATTTGATTGGTTTGTAGACAGGAGTGTCCAGCAGCTTTGATCGGTTATTAGACAGGAATTTTTCGTAATTGAATCATAAAGACTGATTAGGAAAATGTGTAGAATATTATATAGTGCTAGACAGGCACATGGATACTCGATAATTCACAGGTAGTAAGAAGCTGTGTATATGTTAGTTGATGGGGTAGTTCTAACCAATTTAGACTTTTTAGTGCTATACAATGGTGGATTCTGAAAGGAGTATTTGCTGCAAATTTGGCAACTTTGCTATAGTGTTGCTCAAGTTTTGACTTTTGTGATGCCTGAAAGGTTAGTATGGATGGGAGCACCATAAAGAAGTGTGGGGAGGAAATTAGTAGTGGCAAGTTAGCTTTAGCTGTGTCAGTGAGATTTTGCTCTATAAAGCATCCCTGGTTTTTGATGTTTTTCTTAAGCAATTTTGGATATGCAGGTCAAATTCAAGTAAATCTATCACCCCTAACAACTTACTATGAGAAGTGACTTTAATGTTTGCCTTATAAAGAGAGAGGACTTTAAATTTTGTTTCATGGGAGAGGAATTTGGGGAAAATTTGTTTTTTAGGGTTAAGAGAGAGTTGTGCATTACACAACCATGTTTTAGTTGCTGTTAAAGCTTCCTGAATATTTTTTTGGAGGTGTGCCACATTCCAAAACTCCACAGCAGCAAAGAAAAGAAAGCCAGTAAAGGTTCATAAACCTATAGGCAAAGACAAAGCCAAGCCAAACCAATATAGTATAAAGTTTAATACAAAATATCACACCAAATACGCACTTTTGTTTCACCAACGGAAACTTCATCAGAATCCAGTGAAGTTTCCATGGGTGAAATGAAAGCGCTTACTTGGTGTGAATAGTTTGTATTAAACTTTATAAGATATTGGTTTGGCTTGGCTTTGCCTACAAGGTATATGGACCTTTATTGGCTTTCTTTTCTGCACTGCTGTGGAGTTTTGGCATTTGTATTATTTACAGCATTTTCCTGTGGTTACTAGGTGTGCCACATTGATATGCAAATAAGTGTGAAGTCATCTGCGTACTGTATTAGGTAGGCCTGCTGTGTGGATTTGTGGAAGGTGTTGGTGAGAATGTTAAAGAGAAGGGGAACAAGGATAGAGCCTTGTGTTTACCAGTAGGGGCTAGGAGGTATAGAGAGAGGGTGGAGTGTCATTTTACTTACTGATATCTATTAGATAGGAAGGCTTTGAATCAAAGGGTGGGCTGAGACCTAATGAGGGCAAAGTAGAAATTTGCTGCGACAAACTGGGACAAGTCTAGAAAAAAGGAGAAGACTAGCTTGCTAGATACCGGCTACTACCATGATACTATGTTAGAAATGCTCTCAGACACTACTACTTATAAGAGACTGAGCATGTCAGATCTAGATAAGTTAATAAAAACAGTACATGCAGATTTATATGACATGTTGATGTGTGGGATTATTGATGAAGAACTTTACAAATATTTTTTGATAGAGAAACCTGTGATACCAGTAATTAGAGGTTTACCTAAGGTACACAAGACCACACATAATCCTCCGCTTAGGCCAATAGTATCTGGCAGAGGCTGGTTAACTGAGACAATATCTATTTTTCTAGAAAAAAACTTGAGACCACTCGTGGAATCTACTAGATCTATATTGCGTGATAAGAAACAGTTCTTGGAAACACTAGCACCTTTCAATGAGAACAATATTCTAGAAACTACAGATTATATGGTAACACTAGACGTTGTTTCTCTTTTCACCTGCATACCCAATGATGTAGGGATAGATTTCTTGAGGTTATATTTGTTAAACAAAGGACTTAGCAACAATCAAGTTATTAAACTCACAATGCTGTTAGAAATGGTTCTTTGTCACAATGTTTTTACCTTTAACAATGAATACTTCCTTCAAATTAAAGGAGTAGCTATGGGCACATCTTGTGCAAACTCTTATGCTAACCTTGTGTTAGCATACTGGGAGAATACGTATGTTTTAGAACATTTGGCTTACTCCACTTCTATAAGATATTATAAACGTTTTGTAGATGATCTTTTTTTAATTTGGGGAGGCACACTAGAGCTCCTAAAAGAGTTTGTTCTATATATCAATGGAACTACCACATTTCTTAGGTTGACTGAAATGTATTCACAAAATACAATTGATTTTTTAGATGTGACATTGAGGAAAAAAGACAATACTCTAGAAACAGAAGTATTTAGGAAGATATGTAGGAAGAATGCTATTCTTCACAGAAGTAGCATGCACCCCCCCCCCATGTACACAGAAACATTGTGAGTAATCAAGTGAAACATTTTTCTAATATAACTAGTGATGATTTGGTTTTCTCTGATGCATTAAAAACTATAGAAAGTGATTTTAGGCATAGAGGCTATTGCAATAGAGATATGCGTTCATTGGACACTTTTGAACGTACACACCTAGGACGTCCTTTTATTAAAAAACAAGGCAGCATAGATGAGAGACCTGTAGTGAGGAATAATGATAAGAGGAGACTAGTGATACCCTTTACTAATAATAATACTTCTATTGTCAACATTATTAAGAGACATTGGAACATTTTACAGTTAGATGATGGTATAAAAGACTTAGTGGGTGAAAAACCATCCTTTAGCTATAAGAATACTAAATCTTTAAAATGTATGCTTTGTTATGAGAGAGTGCCTAAAAATAAGATCTCCTCTGAGAGAAAGGGTACATTTGCATGTCGCTCTTGCAACCAGTGTGTATATATATATATATATATATATATATATATAAAATGAAATCTAATGTTTTTATACATCCAGATACTGGTGTTAAATATGAGTTTAATGAATACGCTGATTGTAAGTCAAGAAATTTGATTTATTTAGCATCCTGCATAAAATGTTATTGTTTCTATATAGGAAAGACTAATAGAAACTTAAGAGAAAGGATACGAGAGCATTTGTATGCTATACACAGAGAGAATGAAGGGAATGCCCTAGCCAAGCATGTACTACAAAATGACACCACACATGCCTTTAGATTTTTAGTAATAGGACAGTTAACAGAGACTGAAAGACTTGGTAATATTGGCAATAAGACAGAAAAAGCTGAGGCAAAATGGATTATTAAGCTATCTGCGAATAAAGGTCATGGTCTCAATGATAAATTTTCATTGAGGCCATTTTTATTAGATAAACCTTTGAAACATTAAACAGTAGTAATAAGTCTCACTATGCAATATGTGTTTTAGTATGTTTTAATATTTTACTTCTACTATTCATTTATTAACATGAGATTTTTATGATCTATTTATATAATTTTTATGGAAAGGAAATGATGTATTTTTTGTAACTTACATGCGACTTGCTAATGTGTTTTACATTGGTGTTTTACTTATATATAAGTTGATTTAAATTTTATGGTTTGTTGAAGTCTGATGAAGCGTTCCAAGCAATGTGAAAGCGCTTACTTATTCGAATAAAGGACATGTCTTATCATTCATCTGGTTTTGCTTCGTTTGTTGTGGAGTATCATCCTCTTCTGATTTTGGATCCCTGGTTTTTGATGAGTTTTTCTTAAGCAATTTTGGATATGCAGGTCAAATTCAAGTAAATCTATCACCCCTAACAACTTACTATGAGAAGTGACTTTAATGTTTGCCTTATAAAGAGAGAGGACTTTAAATTTTGTTTCATGGGAGAGGAATTTGGGGAAAATTTGTTTTTCAGGGTTAAGAGAGGGTTGTGCATTACACAACCATGTTTTAGTTGCTGTTAAAGCTTCCTGAATATTTTTTTGGAGGTGTGCCACATTCCAAAACTCCACAGCAGCAAAGAAAAGAAAGCCAGTAAAGGTTCATACACCTATAGGCAAAGACAAAGCCAAGCCAAACCAATATAGTATAAAGTTTAATACATAATATCACACCAAATACACGCTTTTGTTTCACCAACGAAAACTTCATCAGAATCCAGTGAAGTTTCCATGGGTGAAATGAAAGCGCTTACTTGGTGTGAATAGTTTGTATTAAACTTTATACTATATATTGGTTTGGCTTGGCTTTGCCTACAAGGTATATGGACCTTTATTGGCTTTCTTTTCTGCACTGCTGTGGAGTTTTGGCATTTGTATTATTTACAGCATTTTTCTGTGGTTACTAGGTGTGCCACATTGATATGCAAATAAGTGTGAAGTCATCTGCGTACTGTATTAAGTAGGCCTGCTGTGTGGATTTGTGGAAGGTGTTGGTGAGAATGTTAAAGAGAAGGGGAACAAGGATAGAGCCTTGTGTTTACCAGTAGGGGCTAGGAGGTATAGAGAGAGGGTGGAGTGTCATTTTACTTACTGATATCTATTAGATAGGAAGGCTTTGAATCAAAGGGTGGGCTGAGACCTAATGAGGGCATTCAAAGTAGAAATTTGCTGCGACAAACTGGGACAAGTCTAGAAATAAGGAGAAGACTAGTTTGCTGTTATCTCTAGCATCTATATATGCAAGAAGTACAGTGTTAGTCCTATGGGAAGGACAGAAGCCATGTTGTGTTAGTGGGCAAGAGTTCAGTTCTTCCTGCAAGAGATAGTTTAGCAATTGTTTTTGAATACGTTGTTCAAGCATTCTGGAGAAGGGATGAGATTATTATAGGTCTAAAGTTAGTAATGTCTGTTGAAGTTCCTTCTTTGTGTACAAGAATAATGTTAGCTTTTTCCAGAGAAAGGGAATGTAGGATTTATGGACTGACCAGTTTTATAAGGATTGAGACAGGACAGGTAATGCTATTAACTACTATTTTAAGCTGAAGTAGAGCATGATTTGAGTTTGAGTAGTTTTACATAGGATATGGGCATAGGTTTGAAGGCAAAACAGGGTATGTGGCTGTTGGTCAGGGTTAGGATTATATGTTGTAGAATCATTGGTTACAGATGCTATACCACCTATGAGAATTGTACTGTGGTTTCAAGTGATAAGTAATTGTGAGAAGGGTTAGGGTTGAATTTATGGCTGGGACATAAGATTTCTTTAATGGCTGTCCATAATTTTTTAGGATTATGTCTGAAAGTTATTACAGCATAGTTGATTTGTCTTCATTTCTTTTTTAGTATGATTGCAAAGCATTCTGAAGTTTTTGAGATATTGTTTTATATTTTTTTCATTTTCCATTCTTTTTCTCTATCCTGCATTAGCATTCTACTCTTTTTGGACAGCCAGATTGCATTTTTTAGTCTCCTCCTTCTAGGAGGTGCAAGGTTATTTAGGATATTTATGAAAGTTGTATTGAATTCATTTACAGCATCACCTATGGGGAGGAGTTTTAGAAAGTTACAGTTAACAGATGCTAAGTTAGTAATGAACATTTCTGGGTTAAACTTGAAAAGACTTTGTGTTGTTTTATAAACATGATGTTAAGTGAATATGTGAGATGTCTGGTTGTACAAACTGGAAGATGATCACTGAGAGACATTCTACCTGTTGTTGTTCATTTCCTATGGTCTGTTACTGGAATCCAGTTTAATAAGGAATTTGCTATATTTAATAGGTAATGGGTGATCCCATGTAATATAAACTTCATCATTCTATATAACGCCTTGTGGCACATGTTTCCAATGCTTCTCAGCTACTTCAGTATTGTAATGTTTGCATAATCCCCAATGCAATAGTTTTGCCACATTATGTCTTTCAGTATACAGGCCTTCTGCCATTGGTGAATCATACCCAGCAACAAGAGGTGTGACTGCTTCCAATTCTACTTAAAAAAAAAAAAAAAACTACATTTGTCTGTTTCTCCCACATGTTCAATGGACTCTGTAAACTAAAGTGTACATAGTCCACTATCCTAGGATGCCAATATTAGCCTTTCATCTTTTGGGTTAAATTCATATCTCCTTAATCATTCCTGAGTCAGATGCTGATCAACATGAGGTTATTCCACTAGTTTTCTGTATTTGCAACTGTATTTATGCCTTTTTCATATTTCTTGCCTTCTGATCTGATCCTTCGCCATATATTCTTTCATTTTTTGGCACATTCTGTTGCTGCAGGAGTTTTGTCTACTTTTGGTTTGATTTCCATTAACACCCATATGCTTCTCCTAAAGTAAGCAGGGAACTCATCTTAGATGTGTTGTCCTCATATTTTTAAGATTTTCACTATATTTGGATTTTGTAAGGTCAGCAGATATGTATGCAGTCCTATGATTGCAGACCTATACCTGTAATCAAGTTCAAGGAGGCCCATACCTCATTCATAATCTTAGTAAAAACTGATTTTTCAAAGATTTGATAAGCGTGAAGCATTTATCTTGTTTTCCTGTTCAATTGATCCAGTACCTATTGTGGTCAGTCAATCTCCCCATAACTGCAAGTTATAACAGGAAGAGTAAATTGCTTTATATCTTGGACTTTGTTTCTCGATGTCAGGGCTGTTTTCAGTATTAATTTTAGTATTCTAAAATATTCCTTAAGTTTTGTTTAAATTTGTTCGTTTTATTGTTGATCCTTCATCAACTCCCAAATATCTATACATTCCTTTCACAGACTGATATTTTCTTGGTGTTGCAGCTTTCCTGCTTTAATGGTTGCTTTTGCACATTTATTAAGACCAAATTACATATCAGCTGAGAAAGTTTTGACCACTTGCAGATGTACTCTGAGGAACTATGCAGTTTTAAATCATCCTCAAAAAGATGAGCAGTCTTAACACTCTGTTGTTTTCTGAGAGGCAAATTGTAACCATAACCTAATCTGTTAAGTACACAGCTTAATGGGTTAAGGGCAAGACAAAAGAGCAGTCACCCTGGAATATCTCCTTTTGAATTTTTAACTGTGGGATAATAACTTGTCCTTTATCATGGCTTAGCTGCAAAGGGGTTTGCCACTGTTTCACAAAAAAGTAGCCGATTCCTTCCTTGAGTGCACTATGTTTTTGGTTGGTGGTTTTGTTTTGAGCACTCACCCATTTGTTTATTACTTTTGGTTTACTGTTTCACAGTTGCTGTAATGTAATCAATAGGGCTTATCTTGTGCATCTGTAACCACTCCTTTATCCATGCATGTGGGATGCTGTCAAGCTTTTTTTGTAGTCTACCCACGCCATACTTACATTCATCCCCTTTTTACAACTGTCTTAAACTTTATTTACCAACACATGATCCTTTGTTTCACATGACTTTCTTTCATTACCCTTTTGCTCTATTGCTATGACTGAGTTTTCTTCTAAATGACTATAAAGTCTGTCACCAATTCCAGTATATAGTTTATATGTTGTCAGAAGGCCTGTTATTGTTCCATAATTTTTACGATAACTTGCAGGTTCAATCTTAAGGAGGAGCATTTTTTTTCTGTTAAGCAGATTGGTATCTATTGGAGATGCACATACAAATAGTTCTTATTCAAGGCTAAATTATCCACACATCTAAGTTTTTCTGCCTGTGCGGTTATCTTTAGATTATTTGCAATAGTGAACAGATACTGAACATTGCTTCTATCATTTCTGTTAATCTGTTCCTTCGTCTGTACTTTTCTAATCGGGATACTTCTTAATTGCTTTACAGTTTTCGTTATTCGATACTTCTGGGATGGCATTTGATTTTTTCCCCTTCCTTTCCCTTATTGCCCTGTGTTTTTGTGATAAGACTTTATATGTTATTAATTTAGCTGCACAATAATATATGCCATTTACTTTTGTTATATCACATGAATTTTGGTTAACAGTCTTGATTGGTGTGTTCATTTGTTTTATCAAATTTCCTACATTTTGTGTCTTATGGACTTTCTGTAATCTATTTCTTTCAATGATTTAAAAGAGATGAATCGATCAACTATTCTCTTAGATCATTTTCTTCTAAACTAGGGACGCATTCTTTGTTCTCCGTTTTCTGCGGGCATTCTACAGAAACTTCCGGAACATCTCCTTGTGATATATTCACTTCAGCTGCATCCTGCGCCATCCATTGCTCTTTTGTATATTAATTGGCCTATCACTCCACAGTATTGACTGCATCATAGTTGCCATTATTTCCCTGCTCCTGCCCTTGTGCAACTCCAACTGAACTTTTAAACTGGTTTCCTACTGAAGACTCCAGAGTATCTTCATGTGGCAATTGATCATGTGCTTCCTGTTCTACCTATTTCTCCTTAATTTGAGGACTCATTGTTCCATCATGCTATGATGTTACCAAAGTTGGATTTTCAACACTAAATCCTTAGCCTCACAGGAAATCCATAACTTCAGTGTCTATTTCTTTAACTACCCCATTACTAATCCTCATTTCTACCCCCCCCCTTTACTTATTTTTTTGTACTGTGAAATTTTCCATATCTGGATGTCTTTGCCTCTATTTTTCTTTAAATATCTTTGGTACAGCTTTTCTTGTACTGATTAGTTTTGATTTCTCATTTCTATGAATACTGTACTGTATTAAATCTCCTTTTCCTTCCCATGTCCATATTTTTTTCTTCAGATGCCTCCCACTCCACCTGTTTCTCTTTACTTTGGAGACACATTGTTGCATCATTCTGTGACATTATCAGAGTTGGATTTTCAATACTGAATGCTTCACTTCAAAGGTATTCCATAACTTCAGCTTAACTTCTACTTTACTGATCTTCTGTTATATGATTCCCATAACCCATTTGTATCTGCCAAACATGTCAAAGTTTTTATGTTGGCAAAACTTAGAGGAAATTCAGACTTAGAATATATGAACACCTATATGCTATAGCCAAGGGCAATACTAACAATGCTCAATATAAACATACATTAACTTGTCAAGGTCATACTAAATACAAATTTGGGTTATAAGAAGTTGTGTCACAGAATATCACGAGGGGATTGGTGGGAATTACAAATTGAATTAAAAGAAATGCATTGGATTTTCAGACTAAATGCTGGAGATGCACCAGGGTTGAATGATTATGTTTCCCCGATTCCTGTGCGGAAACAAAAGGCACTGGATTTATAATGGTGTTAATGACAATAATGACTTTTTATAACATTTTTGGGCAAATGTTATTGCTTTTGAAGGTTTTTAGTTTGCATGTTTTATTGTTTTTTAACATATGATATGTTCCGGGTTGGTTTTTAAGCTATGCCTTTAAATAATGGCTAATTGGCTACATTATAAAACAAGTTGGTTCATTTTATTCATTTGTTCTGATGAAGTCCCAGAATGTTGAAGTGGGATGAAAGCTCTTAACCTGTTTTTTACGTTTTTATGGAGCTTATGTTGATTTTTTTGCCTAGGAGCCCTTTTGTGGCTTATTGGACATACAAACTATACACTGGAATTGATGCTGACAGAGTTTACAGTCATTTAGAAGAAAACTCAACAATGGCAATAGAACAAAAGGGTAATAAAAGAAAGTTATATGGAGCAAAGGATCACTTGTTAAAGTCATACTGGAGAGCTGTAAAAAGGGGAAATTCTAAGTATGGCATGAATAGACTACAAAGAACATTTGACAGTATCCCACATTCATGAATAAGAGTGCTTACAAATGTATAAGATACATCCTACACTGATCAATTACATTACAGCAACAGTGGAAAACCACTTTACAGTTAAGTCATGACAAAGGACAAATTAATATTCCAGGGGGAAAAAAATCAAAGGGGGATATTTCAGGGTGACTGTCACTGCGCTCTTTTGTTTTGCCCTTAACACATTAAGCTGTCTACTTAACAGATTAGGTCATGGCTACAACTTTGTTTTGTCAGTGATTTAAAACTGTATAGTTCATTAGATGAGGAACTGAAAGCACAACTGCAAGTGCTCAAAACTTTTCAGATGATATACGAATGTCATTTGGTCTTCATAAATGTGCAAAAGTAACCTTTAAAGTAGGAAAGATTCAGCAGTAAGAAAACATCAGTTTGGGACAGGAATGTGACATAAAAGAACTTGAGTAAGAGAGAGTGTATAAATACTTGGGAACTGATGAAGGATCAACAGTAAAACATAAACAAATGCAAATAAAACTTAGTAAGGAATATCTTAGAAGATTAAAATTAATACTGAAAACAGCATTGAGATCTATGAACAAAGTCCATGCTATAAACCAATTTGCTCTTCCTGTCCTAACTTACAGTTTTGGAGTGACTGACTGACTGGCCCCAAAAGGTGTTGGATAGGTTGGACAGGAAAACAAGGATGCTTCATGCTCATCAAATGATTTATAAAAAGTAGTGTATACCAAGATTATATATTTCCCACTCTGAAGGTGGTATAGGCCTCCTTGAAATTGATTACATGTACAGATCTGCAATCATAGGACTGCATACATACCTGCTGACCTCACAAGACTCAAAGATAGTTAAAGTTTTGAAACATGAGGAGAATAAATCTATGACTTCCCTGCTTGGTTTAGCAGATGCATATCTGTGTCAAGTGGGAATGGAAATCAAACCAGAAGTCGATAAAAGTAAAGGCTATAAGACGAAGGATGAGATGAGAAGGCAAGAAATGTGGAAAATGTATAAATATAGTTGCAAGTATAGAAATGTCTCGTCAGAACCTCAGGTTGGTCAGGATCAAATGCAGGAATGCTTAAGGAGAAGTGAATTTAACCAAAAGATGAAACAATACTGGCAAGCCCAAGACAGCGAACTACATACACATTGGTTTAAAAAAAAAAATAAATAATAATAATAAAAACAAAGAATCTCACTAGATTTTTAATTTCTCCAAGTCTGTTGGGTTTCTAATACCATGATGGAAATGTTTCTAATTCTGTTTTACAAAACCTACATTTGTCTGTTTCTTCTACATGTTCAATGGACTTTGTAAACAAATGTGTACACAGTCCACTATCTTGGGGCGCCAATATTAACCTTTCATCCTTTGGTTTGAATTCACCTCTCCTTAACCATTCCTGCATTTGATCCTGCTCAACATGAGGTTGTTCCAGGAGTTTTTTGTTCTTGCAACTATTTTTATGCATCCTCCACATTTCTTGCTTTCTTATCTGATCCTTCACCTTCTCATTCATTTTTTGGCACATTCAGTTGCTGCCTGATTTTTATCTACTTCTGGTTTGATTTCCATTCCTGCTTGACACTGATGTGCTTCTGTTAGACTAAGCAGGGAAGTCATCTTAGATTTATTCTCCTCATGTTTCAAAACTTTCACTATGTTTAGGTCATGTTTATGCAGTTCCATGACTGCAGATCTATACGCGTAATCAATTTCAAGGAGGCCCATACCTCCTTCTGAATGGGGACTATATAACCTTGGTATGCACTGATGTTTACAAATCACCTGATGAGCATCCTTCTTTTTTTCCCTAATCTATCCAGCACCTTTTTGTGAGAGTATCCCAATATCCAAATGTTTTGTTCTCAGGCTCATGTTCAAAAAAGTCCTCATGAAGGCTGGTAAACCATTCAAAATAATGTTAGATCCTCAAGTCCAAGTTTAACCTTAGAGATATGTGCCAGGGACTTAAGAACCTGTTCTATGAGGTCAAGGAGCTGCAAGCTCAATTATGGGGGGATGACAGTACATGCCTCTTTGGGTTTTCTGTTCCAGGAACAATTGCACAGGGGGTATCTCACAGACATCAGTTAGTTATACAAAGATGAAACATGGGATAATGACCAGAACAGAGCATAAAGAACAATGGTTTGCAGACCGCTGCAAAAAATTTAAAGAATGATTCAGGCCTGACATTAAGCAAGGTCTTCTGATCTTTTACTGGTACTCCTCTCCAGCTTTAGCCTGATTTACAACAAAGATCCTACACTAGGCACCTCCTGTTGCATCAAGTTAGAACTGCAGCTTCTCACTGTTATATCAATAGGTTGTTGGGCTAAGGCACTAACCATCATTTGTAAAACTCCTTGATACTGTGATGTAGGCCAAGGCAGAAGGTGGAACTCTTCTTAATACCACCTACAAAAGATACGTCTCTAGTGGTGCACCCCAGAGTTCAGTCCTTATCCCACTCCTCTGTAGAATTTACTTATCGGAGGTCAAATTTATTGTTAATGGCTAGTGGCTGCCAGAATTTGCAGACAATTCCAAACATGGTGCCATCATAAAATCCCCAGATGATGCCAAGATCCTCCAAAAGGACCCGTCACAAAGAAACAGCTAGCTAGTTTCAAAGCCATAGACTAAAACTAAATGCTAAGATGTATATAATCATATCCTTTGATACTTATGACTCCCCTTGTAACGGTCACACTAGCAACACACCTCTGGAAACCGTAGTAGTAGTAAATGTTGTTAGGGATCTGGGAACATACACATGAAATATATTTTGATCACCAGATATCCATTGTTGTAAGGAAGTCCTTTTTCACTGCACAGTTTACATCTTATGGTACTTTGTCCAAATTCAGGGATGTTACTGTTCTACTGTACTCGGCATTCATCAGTCCAATCATTGAGTGTAATGCTTCTTCCTGTACATACCTGCCCAAACACTTGTCACAACTTGAAAGCCTGCAAGGCTTTCTCACTTACAAAAAAAAAATAATTGGCCTAAATTCTAAAATCTAAACAGACCACCTCTCTCTCTTCTCAGTACACACAAGCTATTGAGAAGTGATCTCTACCTTAGGTTCATAATTTATAGTTGTATAAGACCACCATGGCCTTTATAAACCTTGCCATGCAATCCAACCCAACTGTGTCCTTAAGTGTCATGGCTGTTTATTAGGAGGGTGAACATTAGGAAGTTTCTAGAAATTATGTGGGGGTGGTATGTTAGTTTGGGAATTCTGAAAAAGCACAGAGTGTAAAAAGAATGAACACGCTTAATTTCAATATTGTTTCTGTGACTCCTTTCATGCAGCTTTGTGGAACCTTTTGTCATATGGTTGCTTTAATTTGTTATATGCTGCTGTGGTTGTTTTAGTTTGGGAATTACTGCCTGCCTGTCTTGTGTATAAAGCTTTAACAGAACCTATTCAAAACAAAAATATGTTGGAACTGTCTTCCACTCCACAAAAAGCAAATCACTTCTCTTACTCTATTCAAACATAATTTGAACAAATGAAAGGTAACTGCAAATTAACCCCTTGTTTAGCACCTTTGTTCCTCATGGAAACAGTAAATCCAAATGTCTCAACATATCCTTGTTTGGTCCATCTCTGGGTTGTATGCAAAATATAAGGGCTAAAAAGTACCATAGGAATGCAAGGCTAAGCTTAGCAGCCTTATGAATCTATAATTATCCCAGCTGCCAATGCAGAGGCTGCTAAACCCCTCTGAATTCTCTGGTTTGTATGCATCAGCTGCAGAAACTTTCAACAACATAAATATTTGCTGTGCATAAATAACCTACAAATGTGGACTTGAGAACGGTCTGCAACCACAAGTTCTAGGGGAGGGGAGTGCTGCACTCCTCAGCACAGATGAAGTTTGATCACAAAAAAAAAAGCAACACTTAAAGGGCTCGTGGAAAAAAGTAACAAAAAGCCATCTCATTGCAATAATTTAACTTGAATTATTCTCGGAATATTACTTTTAAGTATTATCGTGGCAAAAATACATGAACACTGAAGAGCACTGTTTCCCTGCTTATCATATTTCTGCATTTTCCAATGAATAAAAAACACAGATAGTGTGTAGTTACTTTGCTTTTAAAATGTAAAAATTACTGGTGAAAAGAGCAGCTTAAAATGATACAGGCTTGGCTGAAGTTTAGTTAGATGAACATTTTTTTTAAACTATTTTGCTCTACTTTGAAAGAGAAAAAAATGCATGTTTGGAGGAAATATTGTGTGTATTACAACACTGCCATTTATCAGATCAAGTGTTTGACAATGACAGAAGAAACTACAATGACGACACATGCTTCTGATGGACTCCTACAGCTCACGTGTGACTGCATATCTGACCATGTAAGCCTTCATCTAAATGAATACATGCTGAAATGGGCAACTGCTAACCCTGGGAATCTTGATTTTTTTTATAATTTCCAAAGCCTATCTAATATTTATGAAATATGTCCTTCTGTTAAGTGTTTATTAGGCAGCAGTGTCATGGCATTTCTATGAAGCATTTCTGCAAGGGGAAAACATTCCACTACTTCAAATTACAAGTTGCAAAAAAAAAGTACTGTATTACACTGCGGTCCAAAGCCGATAAAAATGCTACACAAAAAAAAAAACAATTATTGTTAACGGTCATGGTGTCCTGTATTTCTAATAATCTTAACAAACATGATCAGGAATTTACTCCAAGTTGGCTTTTCACCATGTATTAATTCATTTGAATTTTCTTCACAGAGAACTGTCAAATAAAAACAGACATAGTAACATTGTTTTAGTGCACAGAAACTATACAAATACAAGCTTATTTTATTTGCATATTTGTTCATAACAATTAATTTGTATTGTATTAAAAAGCAATAATCATGGCTGAAACTGCATCTCTCCATTAATAACATGACATTTTCACATGTTCCAAAGAGTTCCTCACTCCAGGAAATTATCATATACTTCATCGGTAAAGTTGAAAAAAAAAAAACATCATTCGTTCTACTTCCAGATAATGTTGTACACTGCAGTTTGCTCCAGGAAGGCACATTTTCTGATAGAAAGGCATGACCGGCCTAGGGGTGTGTTCTACATACATTAACAGAAATAGAATTTTAATTCAACAGAAATGGAATTTTAATTTATTTTATTTAAATTTGGCTCCTACTAATCATCTGGTGTTGCAGCCCTGTCCACAGCACTTTTCGACTCCTGTCCTCCCATCTTCTGAGAGAGATAACAGCTTGGTCAGCAACCAGAGGAGCAGTCATACTATATAATCTGGGAATATTTCCCTAAACTAACACTATACTTCTTGGACAATGGGAGTGACCATGCAATGTCCCTGAAGGGATTTAATTAAGCTGATCATGGTTGCACCCATAATTATTCAAGCAAAATCATTTGCAGTTCCTCTGAGTGACACAGTATATCCTCCTGCAGTAACATTGGGGAGCACCCTCACTCATTATTCAAGGAAATCATGCTGTCAATACTGTCATTTACTTCCTAGTTCCACATAGCAGTACTTGAGCTTAAAGTCGCTATCACAGAAGGATTCTTTGCCACTGCAAAATATCACCATTAAAGTTACATAATTAATTGTTAATTGGTATTTACACTGCTACTTTGATATAACTATGCTTGAGGCTAATGGAGAAGGTTACCTGGATAAATTATAGCAACCACTATTTTAGAATACCACTATAAAATATAGCAATGGCTCAATCAAGATAAGGGCATGCTAGCATTTACTTGCGTCTCCTATAGTCTGATCACGAGGGTGAAGTTACTTGCTATGCAGTGACATAAAATAATGGTTGATAAATACACAGTATTGTATTAAATGATCTACCTGAAGAATTTTCCACTCATGCTTGAGAGTAGCTTCTCCTTGCATACAACCACCCTGATCAGATATATACTGGCATTTTTTTGTCATTTCAATCTCGAGTAGTTTCTGAATTTCCTTCACAAAGTCTTTATTGCTGAACCTTGCCAATGGCTTGCTATCCTCTCCCCACATGGAAAAGTTTAACAGCGTTTATTTATTACAAGACTCACAAACAGCCATAATGCACTCATATAAATAGGAACTGAATAGAGCATAGGTTAATTGGAGGTAGCTAGGCTAGAGACCCTATAGCCTTTATAAGCCTAGCCATGTTAATCCCAAGTATCCCAATTTGTTCTGTTTTGGGTAGTTAAGAACAAATTTATGAACAGAGCAGGTCTGTGATCAATACGGGATACTCCATCCATGAAGGATAAGGGTGCCATCCCAGAGATGAATTTGTAGTCTTCCACCCAATTAACTAGGCTGCATTTGAATACGGTCAGTGAGGAGCTCGGTTTTCCGTGAATAGGGAGTCTATTCCAGAGAAGCGGCAGTCTCTGGGAGGCATATCTGTCTCTCCAGCATGATCTGTTAATGTCACAAGCTAGGCTGATATCTCAGACTCTTAAGCCATTTGACTTGCAGATATGCAGCATTTCCATTAGGGCAGGGCTGGAGATTCCCCTGTAGGCCAGGCACAAGTCACCTGTCAGCAGCCTATAAGATACACATTAAAGTGAAAGTGCTTTCAGGCTGTCCACGTAGGTCATAGTTTAGAGTCCCTGTATTTTTTATGAGAAACCTTCCAGGTCTCTCCAGCTGCTGCAAGCGTCTGGTGAGATACATGCAAAAGGGCGCATTAGTGGTCTGATGAGAGTAGAGTACAGTGAAGTTATAACATCCCTTGACCTGGATGCTATGTCCTTGCTACACAGAAGGCTTCTCTTACCACTGTGGAAACTTGGTGGTCAAGGTTTAGATTGCCATCAACCTGTGTTCCCAAACCTCATATCACTGGGTTGGAACTTAGGCGGGTGCTGTCAGTATTGTAATATGCAGGGAATTCCATTTTGCCAAAGGGAATAATACTTTTTTTGCATTTACTTTTAGGACATGGCTTTGGCACCAATCATTTGTTTGTGCTAGCCCTTCTTGTAATATGTTGACATCATTGGGGGACTTGAGGATTGCTCCCAGTTTGCAATCATCAGCGAACAAACTTGGTGAGCCAAAAGCCATCTACTTTGACCTGGACATTTGAAAAATAGATGCCAAACAGTAAGGGGCACAGTAAAGACCCCTGTGGTACTCCACTGGTGATGCATCTACTGGAGGAAGTGGAGTCACCAATTCTGAAAGTGTGTGTTCTGTCAGCATGCTGTTTATGATCTTATGATGAGCACATACTGATAAAAGCACCGACAAGCTTAAATCAGAAGATGTAGGAGGCAAGCTATCAACTGCTTATACAGTATATTGTCATTATAACACCTTAAAATGTGGTGATCCTTAGGAATGGATTTTTAAAGCTGCAAAGGAAATCCTAAAGCTACTGCCGAGTACTAAACTATTTAAAAGGCACTAACCCACATCTAGTGAGACATCAGCTGCGACTGTAGTCAGTGTTTGTTGCCATTCTTTTAACTGAGATTTAGCTTTTTTTTTTTTTTTTTTTTTTTTTTAGAAAATGGAATTTACAAAGGAGAAAAATAGATGTATAGCTATGCACTGTAATCTCAGTACAATATAGTGTGAATTTCAGGTTCAGATCTCAAGGTCAGTATTTAAACAAAGCACAGTGAATCCTAACCCGATTGAATATGCACGCAGTAAATGTAGATCAGACAACCTGTGAACATTTTGTTGAAGTGTCTTGTAATACTACATATGTAATAACCCATGCAAAGTGTCTATTAATTCTTCTATATGCATTTATTTCCTTGGGAATAAAATGCTGCAGTTGTAATATAGACAGCACTCTTTTTAAAATAATTCTAACTAGGAAGTGTCAAGTGTGACTATATTCTTAATGAAGGAGAAAGGGTCAAGAAACCACATATTTTTTTTTTTGTGCAATAACTAGTGTCAGTACTCAAATTATAGGGTATATTTCTTGAAGAACAGAAATCAAAAAGGATGCAGGACTATATTAAAAACAGATGCCTTTCTAACTGGAGTGAATAAGAATTATTCTCATCATGGATCGACTTTTGACTACTCATTTTAAACTGTTAGCGCTGTAAGAGGTATTGGCTGATATGTTAGCGGGCATCTTTTTATAATACAGAAATTATGTCAGCTACACTGCTTCATTTGTGTATTTCATTTTATAATCTGGGGTATGTTGTGCTCTGATGAAGCTGATGGCTATCATTCAGGTCTTTTATTCAGCTCAGTAATGGTGAAAAGTTACAATTCAGTAAATGAAATGTGACTATAAGGGTTTTGCTATTTTGTGATGAAAATAACATGTAGGCCATTTTTATCTTACCTCGCTAGAATTTCTGGGAGATGAGATGTGCCCGTCATATATAGTTAACATCCTCTGGCAGGTCTATTTTCTGTGCTACATTCCATGCCATTAGGCAATGAAGACTAAAGCACACAACTTCATCTCACCAAGGTGCACAACAACCAGACAGCACACCTCATAACATGCTAATATATCAAATTATGCAGCAGTATCAGCAAGTAAAATGGGAAATAACAGACATGACCTTAACATGCAAGTTGAATTATGACAGAATCTTCATTCATGGATCCATAACTGGATATCATTGTCTCTAACAATAGGAATTTAGCACCAAAAAAAAAAACTTGAAAGAAACTGCAGGCTTTCACCTATAAGCATGTTCATCCCACAAGCTTGACATTTAGCCTCTTAGCCATCAGCAAGCACCCTCTTATAAACCAAGTAGTAGCAATAAAGACCTGACACCTACAACATTAAGTATGTGACTTAAAGGGAATTCCAAAAGCAAAGACTGGAAGACAGATGCTTCAAATACAGTGATGGAGGGATGGTATATCTGAACCATTAAGGTGGGAGGGGTCATCTCACAGATCAATTTACATGAATATATCTGCAATATCAAATATACAAGACCCTCCTTAATGAGTACCTGGCTGGGCCAAATCCCAAGCAGTATACCATCAGGATGAAGGGGGCAGAAGACTGTACAAAACAAAGTTTAAAGAGTGGAGTCCAGAAGTACTGTTCATTTAAACGACGCCCAAATCTCTCAGAGTCACATTTAAGGCACTATTACTTGATAAAAATATGCACCAAAATCCAAAGTGGTCAAAACACATTTCTGAGACAGAGACATTTCTGAAGCAAGCACTGGAAGCAGGCATTACTAGAGCAGGCAGTGACATCAGCATTTGATACTGGGCAAGGAAATGCACATGGTAATCCATTTGGGAAAGTGACTAGAAGGTCTGAGTCCATCCTTCATACATACACTTAAAGCAACAGCCAAAATGATAATGAAAATCCAGGATGCAAATTGCTCCATCCCCCTGGTTTCTGCCCCAAAAGAAAACCAGGAACTACTACAAAACCTCAAAGATAAAGCAGAAATCCTTTCAAAGGGACACATTGTTTAACCATAAGGGACTTGAGAAAAGCAAATGGATGTGTTAAACTATTAAGATTTTGCCTGTAGGGAGAATGACTATTCAGACCACATTTTCCAAGAAGGTTCACATGGTGGATGGGCAAGCCTACCATGACAATTCTGACAAGATGACAGAAACAAACCCAATCAAGGATCCAGAGCAAGGAGGTTCTTTATGTAAAATGAAGCTTGTTTTAGTGTGTCTTTTCCAACAAACACAATAAATTAAAGAAAGGTGGCACTGGAGTTTGAAGCAGGTGAGAAATGCATTTTTATTGGCACATGACACATGAAGGTTAAAGGCCACAGAGTACTAAAAGACCATAGAAGGATTAATTTATTTTAAAATATTAAAATGCAAACACCTGCACGCAAGAAAACAGAGAGGGAATGTATATTAATGTAGTGCATTATGCTTACCAAACAGTGCCTTATTAAACACAATGAAGATAATCTTCAGACTGGAGAACAAAGACAAACACACTAAGTAGACATGAGAGCAAGAACATATACTGAAAGTTCTGCTGAAAAATGTCTCGCAACAAAAGGCTATTCCTTCTTGACTAGCCAAACTTCATTCCTGCGTCCATATGGTTTCATTGGAGGGTCATAACCATTGCAGAAGTAGAAATCTTTATGGTAAGATACTCCTTCACCAAGTGCTTCCTGCAGCTTGGCAGCATGCATTGCATAATCACTCTCTTTGGCAAAGCCTCCAAATTGCCTAAAAGTAAAGAAAAAGAACAGTTAACTGCATCACTGATATAACAAGAACACTTGATTAGTACAGCAACATCTCTTCCTGCTGAACTATCACTCTTTGTTGCAGTAAAGGTTACAGTCCAGCACAGTGTGCAAGCATTACTAGTTTATGCCCAACTCTTATAATGTTGCCCCAACAGCAGCCTTTCGTATTCTCTCAAATTCTAAGCTACAAGTCATGCACAATTACTCCATCATGTTTTTTGTCCTGTAAAAGCACTCAATTAATGCAATAAAGAGAATTTTTCTAAGGTACAAACATTTATAAAACATAAAACTGAATGCATTCCCATTTCCAACCTATTAATAACTATATTGCAAAATGTAATTCTGATGCAGAAAGGATGTGGTACATCATGATATCAACCTGGAACACAAATGTGCCAGAAAAAAAAACATGCATTACTATGGTTGGCAAATTTTCCTTTACTCAGTCACTAGTTTTTCATATGCAAAGGCATGCTTGCTAAGGGTGGGAGAAGACAGGATAACATGTACTGATGTGCATGCACTTAGCATACTCCTCTAACTTTAAGGTGAGGCAGGAAGAGGTGCCAACTGCTAATATCAATGCCTCCGCTGCACTCCATTTTGGCTGAAAATCTCAGCATCAACTTTCACAGGAGCCAAATTCTATCATGCTCCATGATGCCATCCTCTGGGATAAGGGTTAAACGGCATGGTCACAAAGCTGAATGTCTTCAACCTTCTGAACTAGAACTTCCAACACTTAATTTTAATAAAAAACTATATTAAACCACAAGCCTTCTTTACTAAAATGTCATTTTAAACTATGAAGGTAAATATAAAAGTTTCAAAGGTAGAAGTAAAGATAGACCCCAGGATTCACAAATCCTCCGTTAAGACTAAATAAGTCTTACTCGGAAACTGCAGTTGAACGGTATGACGCCAGCATGCCATGCATATTCATGAGGGCACGCTGACTCCACTCCAAGTCTAACACGGACCATGCAGAAAGGCAGGGGGTGTGTCTGACTGCCGAGCAGTCCAAAAGTCCACGCCCCTGCAAGTGTCTGAATTGTGAAATATCAACACACGAGCAAGTTTTTTTTTTATAATTCCCGCTATAGCTGCACGTATTTGTGAGTGTTTGCGCGGGTGTGCCCATTGCTTAGCTGCAGTTTGCAATTCCGACATTGAAGATCATAATAAGAAATGTTTATGCAAATTAAGCCAAATAGCAATAGCGTAGTGGTAGAGCCTTCGCACAAAGAGGAGGCATTCACGGTTCGAGTCCCACCACTCCCCTTTCTATTTTATGTTTTAAATTAGTATATGAAATAATTCCTGACATATATGAATAAAATTTTACTAAAAAGCATTGAAATGGCCTATGTATCAGTGAACAAAATGTATATATGTATATATATATATATATATATATATATATATATATATATATATATATATATAAGAAGGATCTTGACATATAATTGCCCGTAGCTAAGCAGCGCTTTACACAGCGCAATACAGTCGCCCGTAGATAAGCAATGCTTTACCCAGCGC
Organism: Protopterus annectens; assembly: GCF_019279795.1. Lineage (NCBI taxonomy): Eukaryota > Metazoa > Chordata > Ceratodontiformes > Protopteridae > Protopterus > Protopterus annectens. The sequence continues at coordinate 55,727,774 of NC_056737.1, read as the reverse complement.
AATACAGTTGCCAGTAGTTAAGCAGCACTTTACTCAGCGCAATATAGTTGCCCATAGCTAAGTAGCACTTTACCCAGCGCAATAGGTTTGCACTGAGGTGCGCACAGCGCCAACCAGCACTCCATAGGGCAACGTGGAGCAACGTAGAGCAAAGTTGCCTAAACACTGCCACACCCCCTAGCCTGTCTGGACAGTAGTAAAATAAAAAGCAATGACAAGGTTCGAACCCAGGACACTGTGCACCATAATTAAAGTACTGAACCACTAAGCCATGACAGCTTAGGATAAACAGCCACTGTTAACATACATATACTTATAAATGGTAGATTAACCACTGCTAAGCAGGTCTGCAGTCAGCAGAGAATTTTCAAAAACGTCCAATCACAAAAAAGTGTGGGAAATGCGGCATATTTAAGCTAAATAGGCGGGAATACTCGCCATAACTGATTGTAGCTCCCATCTGCAGTCAGAATGGCTGGTGCTGGAGTGGAGAGGGTACACGCTTTTGAGCACAACAATGGGGTATTGAGGAGTCAAAATGCATGGTTTGGCTCCTTGTCCACTGTCATGAGTTAAGACTCCTGCAGGACCAGTTCCAAGGGATGGAGTACAAAGCAGAGGCTTGGAATCGATTAGCTCATGATCTCACCAGTGACACAGGCGTCCCTCAGACTGGTGAGCAGGTCCGTCACCAGCATGCAGACCTGAAGAGACGGAAGCAGCACCTACTCAACCGATGGATACAGGAGGCTCGTGGGATGCAAGATGCCCGAGTAGGTAGCCATGGAATGAAGTATGTAAGACATGCTAATCTAGTCTATATAATGGATAGGTATGTCTCAATATCCCTTCATTTACTTCACAGCTGCAGGTGTCCGTGCTGCGAATCAGCAAGCCTATGCAGATAGGCTGCTAAGGCTGCACCACCAGGCAGGTTAGTAATTATTCTGCATGTATTGTTATATAAAATAGGTGAGAGAGCCTGAAAAGAAGTGTTGTAGCCCAATAATACAGCCATAAAATGCCCTGAATAATTCCCCTGCATGTACTGTTATATAAAATAGGTCAGAGAGCCAGAAAAAGAGTGCAGTAACCCATTAATACAGGTAAAATAAGTCTGGAATAATATCTCTGCATGTATTGTCATATAAAATAAGTGAGCGAGCCTGGAGTGTTGTAACCTATTAATAAAGGTATAATATGTCTTGAATAGGTCTTCCGTATGCACTGTAATATCAAATAAAGGAGAGAGCCTGTAGAAAAGTGTGTAATGTAATTAATAAAGGTATAATACGTGGAGTATGTCTGTGTCACTTACTTTGAAATGTTGCACCCTTGCATTATATAAATAGTACTGCTAAGTGCTGTCAACCCACTGTTGGGCGCAGTCTCATATAAAGTGGAGGAAGGAAGTGCCAGTAGCTGTGAAGCATATATACAGTCCTCAACAGTCGGTTAATAGCTGGCATGCATAGGTAAATCTGGCAAACGAGTAGCTTGTTAATGTGTTCCCCAGAAATGTGAGTGTGCTACATGAAATGTAGGGTTCTCTAGAAATTTAACTGAAAATGTCATGTGAACACAACCAGATATGTAGATATATAAATAAAATATATAACTATGTAGCAGTAACATCTGCATCTTGGACAGTTAGTATGTCAGATATAGGTCAGGTATATAACGAACTAGCCAAACCCATTACACAACCTAATGCATGTTGCCTAGTGTAATAATACATGTAGGGGATTATACACCTGCAGTCAATAGGAATGTAGTGTAGACTAAAAGTACTTATAAGATGTTAATGGAGGTTTCTTTTTACACCCTACTGTATGTGCATAAACAATGCAATTCCACACCTCAATGGGTATGTCTAATCTCAAAACATTTGTTGGGACATATGTCCTACTGTTCTATAAATATCTGCATTTACTTTGATGCATGTGCCCTATTCAAACACCACAATCTTGGTGGCTTGTTGCCACCAATCATCCCTGCATGCTGTTGTAAAGTCCACTATCGTTCAATATATGCATGTATTATGCTTGTTGTTCAACTGCTGGAACCCTGGTGTGTTGGGTTAATGGGAATATTACTGCATGCTGTTACAACTAAATTGGAATGCTGTTGTCTATGTTGTAATTAAACACACCTAATCACAGAACTTATGGGAAGGCCGGTCCCAGCAGACCCACCTGTCCCTCCTCAGCTGGCGACTGCACCTGGCACCAGCAGGTCCGGTGCCCAGACCGGGCTCCCCTCCTCCGTTGGTCCTGTGCCACCTTCAGGTAGAAGTGCTGCAGGAGATGGGGCTCGTCCCCCCCCGTGCAAGCAAGGGCAGAGAAGGGCCACCTGTCACCCTCCGAAGGGTCTGGGCTGTGGTGCGTAGGGAGATCCAGTGTTCAGTCACTGATCCCCTATGCCAGCTCGAGGCGAGAGTGGCGCAACTCACGAGTGAGCCTGCCCCTCCTACGCAGCCCCCAGCACAGCCACCCTCGGGGCTGTGAAGGTGCAGTGGTGACTGCCCATGGGTGGGGATCTCAGTTCCACTGTTATCATCTGTGGGCTCACGGGCTTGCAATTTCCAAACATCCGCCCCCGTCAATTGTGTTCACCCACCCCATGTGTCATACTCCGCCCCTGTATGCATCTTGTTTGTCTTGTCTGTTTACCTCCTCAACCTACCTCCCCAAATATACCTACTTCCTCTACCTCTCACCTGAAAAAAAAAAAAGGGCAATCTGTTCCCACAGAAAAATTACGCCCCATACATAGCTGCCCATTTTGCACACATGTCCACCGGACATGTAAACTGATTATTATAACTGGCAGTACAACATACTTTGTTGTCCTCACCCCTCTCTCAGGGGTGGAAGGTTTCACATTTCACTCCAAATGTATTGCATATGCACAGCTGTTGCTGGTAAAGAAATGGGCAGCTATGGACCTTCCCTACACCAGTCCTGCACATCCCGAGCTGGTTTCCCTACTGTCTTTCCCTCTTTGAGCCCCCTTTTTCACCACTTTCCTATCTTCCCTCTTTGAGCCCCCTTTTTCACCACTTTCCTATCTCCCCATTTTCTTTTCTTTCAAAGAAATTAGCGTGGGGGTTAGCAGGAGTAAGCATGTTTAAGCAGTAGTTAGCGGGTTTAAGCGAGTGTTCGCATGTGTGCGCTTAGCTAACTACTGCTAAGCGTCGCGCAAACCCACTTACAAGTGCTTAAAAGTGCCTTAGTCACTCTGTATGTCAGGACTCTTGTTCTGCTCAGCAGCAAAATAAAACCCCTCTGTCAGTCTCGAACCCCAGACCTTGGACACACTAGACTGCATGAAGTACCACTAAGCCACAACAGATATACAATAACTTGGTGCTGAAATAAATATAGCATGCAATACAATGAGTGAATGTAAAGGAAAAATAGGAAGGCCATAACGTAAAGCTTGTTCTGTGGATCTTTACAAGCAATTGTTGTGGAATTGCATTACATGACCGTGATAAGAGAAGCAGCCATTCTAGCAGCAAATAATGTTATAGAGGCACTTTACAACCCCCACACAGTATCATAGCAGGACAAACACTGGCATATCTGATTAGGGCAGAGGCCATACCTCCTTACTGTGACTACTTTTCAGGGATGTCCCTGATTGTGAAACATATTTTAGCTGTGTCCCTCTGAACCCCTCTGAAAAGTACTGATGTTAGTCAGAAAGGTGGACAGACCACCTGCCTTGATAAACTAACAGGTACACACCAATCCTTTAAGCCCAGTAAGATAACATTCACACAATAATACATAACAGTTCATAGTTCATAGTTTAGTACTAAGCTAACTGCCCTTGCGAGCCATTTTAAGCCTAGCCAATTATCCCTTGTAAGATTCAAACTCTGCACCTTGTGTTTAAAAGGCAAACACCTTAGCCATTAAGCCATCCTGCCCATTTCTTTACCAGCAACAGCTGCGCTCTCTGTATGCCAGCATCCCCCCAAATTTTAAATATGCCTGTGTATTTATGTCCTACGAAGGATGTAGGTAGGCATACTCAGTACTGGAATTGTCCAGTTTTCCTGAGAATCATGTGCTAATGTCAACGATAAAAAACACAAACCCTGCAGAAGTGAGTACATTAATATGCACAGTATAACAGTTCACAAACAGTTCATGTGCCAAAAGAATACTTCTCAATAACTACTTTTGTATGGAAGTTAATTATACTAGTAGAAAAGAAACTACATACTCACATACATCTTGAGAGAGCATTTGTAGGGGTGAGCTAAACTCTATACTGATAGCTCTGTACTGGAAGTGGCAACAATCAGGTCTGAGTACAACATGTACATCACTGTCTACACCTCTAGCTTCAGATATAAGAAGTATACCAACCTTTTGACTTACACAACAGTCTCCACAGCAAACAAGCATGGGCCCCACTCTGGAAATCTGAAAGGGCTACGCCTACATAACTTAGCAATTTATAGCATTGGGTTGCTATGACAGTGAGTACTGCAATTACCACACAGCAGGCTGTATGCATTTACCAAATGCTGGGCACCAATTGGTGCAGAGGGCATCACATGCACATGTGCAGATACATATAACAGCAGACTGTACTTGCTATCCCCACATGCAATCATTACATTGCACGTGTTATGCATTCTGCAAACCCTGACATGAGTAAAAAAAATTAGTACTTAATAAAACAAACATTTAATTAAGTAAAACAAAATTACTGAATTACTAAACAAAAACATTAATTAAGTAAAAAAAACCTTAATTAATAACCAAAAAAATTAAGTAAAAGCAAACTTTGTTGCTGTGAAGAACATGGTTTAGCATATAGAATGTGCCAGGCACTGTCAGGCAGTTGTGAGCTGAGCACGGATATGTGGTATTAAAAGTGTATATCTACTGACAGCCAATAGGTTGCTATATATGGCATTTCATTGATATCTGTACTTTAGAATGTTAAATGTGCCACATGACTTGCTCACAATTACTGTTTTATTGTCCTCCAGGGACATGTCTCACCGTCGCAACCCTGCATATTCCCCTGAAGAGGAAGAAATAATTATATCCACCCTAGTACAACATCACACCCTGCTGTTCTCCAGAACCAGCCAGGACCAGCATGAGCGCACTGCACTGTGGCAAGATGTTGTCCGTCGGGTTAATGACGTAGGCATGCATAACCGGACTTATGAGCAGGTATGCCATCACTGCAGTGATTTAATTAGACATGTCCGTCAGCATGCCTCCGATGTCCGCAGACAACAGCTTGCCACAGGTGGTGGTGCAGCATTATATCCGCCCCTCACCAGAGTGAAAGAGCTGCTCCTCAGCATGGTGGCTCCTGGCCAGCCACTACAACAGGCATGTGTCATCATGGAGGCCGGAGTCACCCAGCAAGATGACTCTGAGCGTGCAGGTAACATGGCATATCTGTAGACTACTGTTAGCTCGATTGTTAGAACATGCATATGTCAGATGTGTACTGTGCATTTAGAAGATGTGGAGCCTGGTGTTGTGCAATACTGATAATTTGGGACATAATCTGTATGCCTGTGACTGTCAACCGTTGTACTACTGTAAAATTGCAAACTCACAGCAGCAATGCCATATTTGTTGACACTGACAAACTGTCTCGTATCCTTGTAGGTCCCTCTGGTGTGACAGCAAGACAGCAGACCCATGCTGGTGAGTGTTCTACATTTAATATAGCAAATATCATGTGCATGTCATAGGTGAGTTGGAGGCCATATACACATGTAATACACCTACACATAATGCATGCTCTGCATGTTTTCTGTGGGACTATGCACATCCCAGTAACATGAGTAGCTGCCTCAAACACATGCAATACTCAGAGCATCCAAAACAATTGTGGTACACTGTACTGGACATTGTATAGGCAGAGTCAATACACATGCACACAACATACACCACTTTGTCGCATGATGCGTGTTAATATGATACACATGGCGTATTGAGACACCTGCTGTAAGGTCAGACTCCAGTATCCCAAATGTCATCCACACAGCACACATACTATACCCAAGGGGTAGAGGCCTATCATGGGGTGGTGCAACACTCTTCAACACACAACACATTCATGTTAGGCAATGCTCCCTTTTGAATACCTTACATACCCATGAAACTGCCTGTGAAATGCTTAATGTAGCCACAGTGCTGCAATTCAGGTACAGCAAGATAGTTGCCAGTGTGGCACACATTAGTGGCCTTGAGTGACCACATGATGCTGCCTAATGATGACTCATGGTACTACACTATATCCAGTTACAGTAACTACAGTACTACACATAGCATTCATTGCTATACACCTGACAGTTGTGTGCATCCAGCCATGGTATGTATACCTGTGAGTGATGGTGCACAGGACATTGAAAAGCATTTCATACTTGCACTGCAATGTTGTGTCCATGTACACACTGTGTTCCAGGGTGAGGCCAATCATTGAACAATGCACATGCATCAAAGACATGTATACTGTTATTAACAAGGACTCTCTACACTCACACTGCATGCTGTTGAGCAACACACATCCTGCATGCTGACACGTGTCATAGGACTCTTTGGCTTATGATACTGTACTCCACCATCGACCACTAATGAGTATGTTGTGGACTGCTGTTGGTGTGTGTGGGTGTGTATGTGTGTGTGTGTGTGTGTATGTATGTATGTATGTGTGTCTACTTTAGTGAGTAGTGTATTTGTGCTCATGTGTGCATGTGTGCACATGTGCTAACATTATGTACAGATTGTAAAGTGCGTTTCCTGTCTTCCTCTCACAGCTGCTGAGGTTGTGTTGGTTGAGTGCAGCAGAGAACCTGAAGTCACTGCCACAAATAGTGGAAATGATGATACATGTGTTGTGGCACAGGCAGGTTTGACAGTGTCTGTCGCTGGGCCGCCAATCGACAGTACACAGCTTTCCACCCCATCTATGCGCACATTCATACTGCCAATACATCCCTCATCACCAATGGCATTAGCGGAGGGATAGCATACAGTAGACATTGACCAGAATAGTGTGGTATCTATGGCACATGCATCCCCTCACAGCAGCCATACCCAGATTGCTGGAACAGTACCACTTAGGCAGATGTCCAGGGGTTCTCGTGGGAGCACTGCTGGTCATAATGCCCCTGGCAGACGTGCCCCCACAGGTCTTACAACCTCAGGTATGTTCCTGGCTGTAATGCAGGCACAGGCACGTATGGAACGGTACACCAGAGACTTTACGCAGAAGGCCCATAACACCGCTATCAATGACAGTATCCGTGACCTTGCCGGTGCCATCCGTAATTACACAGAGGTCATTGACAATCGTTGGGGGGAGATATTAGATGTCCTCCGCAATGTCATGTCCATGTGCCAGGACAGTGCAGGACGGCTGAGACGTCGACATGGACGTATGCCAGCAACATCATCGGCTGGCAGTCGTCGCGGACGACACACAAGTCACAGCCGCTCCCGTAGTGGCAGTACCAGCCCCAGCAATGTTGGGGCTGGGCTGTCAATAGACCGTCATAGAAGACCACGTGCACGTGGCTCTGGCCAGTCCCAGTAGGGACATGGGTCCAGTCAACCTCCCTCTGCCTCTGATGATAGTACCCAGTCTAGGTTAGTACCCGATACTGTCCGTGGCACCCCTGCCAGGCACAGGTACTGTGTTCGTGGCCAGAGACGGTGATCTGTACAGCCTGGCGGGTACAGTCTGTGGCTGTCCCACAACCTCCAATATATGGCAGCCACATGGTGGAACTGTGTACATGCAGACACACACTCATAAACCAAACACTTAGGGCTAACACACATACACACACATTATATCAACATTGACCCATGCTGTATTGTTGTCCCTCACACACACACAAACACACACACACACACATCGATTGGATTGGTCAATGTCGGGCTCTGGCAAACCAACAACACACCCTGTGCAAATGATGAAACTGTGCCACCTCCTGTCATCTGTAACATTGATGCAGGAACAGGCTAACATGGTGCTGATGCACAGGGTGACTTTATAGCAGTGTAGCAATGTTAGCATGTTGTCAACAGTAAAGTGTAATGATATCCCTGTAGGTATATCTGAGCAAGCATGATGCATTAAAGCTATGATTATCAATGTAGTATTGTTTACACCAGTGTTAATTCCAAAAATGTATTGTCCGCCCATGTGCCACTTGGCTGATGTGTGTAGTTCTGGCAGCATGTGTTGGTGAGTGGACAGTATGTGTGTGATGTGTGCAGTACAGACTTGCAGGTGTACATTTGTGAACATGGTGGAGGCGCACTGTCTGCATGTACGTGCATAGTGGACACATGGGAAGGGTGACATGCCCTGTATTACACAGTGTTAACACTTCATAGTTTCTATTGGTGGCCAGTATGCATTTTACTACATATATGTTTTAACTTGGGTACACATGTGTGTATGACATGGTTTGACACTATGCTGTGGGTGATACTGTTACTATATGTCATTGGTTTGCATTCTGGAATATACACAACCTCAACAGCCTGACTATAACCAATCGTTAGATGATGTCTTGACAACTGACACACAGATGTAGGAAACTCAGTAGCATTTGGATACTTCCGGTACTATGCCACTCATTCCTGGGACCACTCCTGTTTGGCATGTAGCCCTCTTAGGTAGAAGCAAACACACTAGGGATATGTCCATCCACATCTAGAAATGCATACAGTGGCCTACAATGCATTCTCCGGATGAGACACTTATCCTCCACAAGGGTATCATACAGACAGATACCTGTTGTCCAACCCATGCTGTAAAGCTATAAGCCAACTATAGCATAGTCATACACATTTACTAAACATAGTATCCCAACAGTACCACATAGGTAGTAGCCCCCAACATGTAGAACAGGTACTGATGTGTACATACAGCCAAGGGTTATGTCATCTGTCCTTTGGTATTCACATTTCCAAAGGTATTCTGAAGTCTCTTGGTGTATCACATAAGCAATAAGGTGTCTGTATGCATATCCACAAAGTTGCTGTACACCTATAATGAATGTCCATTATTGACAGACTTTGTTGTGTTTGAACATGTCTGAAATATACCCCAGGCATGAACCCTCACACACTATTCTATAGAAACTGTCATGGTTGTTTGTGACACAGATGACCTAGGCCACAGACCACTACAGTGGCTGGCCTTCTCACAAACATACATATGTGACCTAAGGTCTGAGAAGCAGCAGCACAATCTGTCAAAGGTAACAGATGCAGTCATGTGGAAAGAAGGCTTCACACCTATGAACTAAATGAGGTCACATGTACATATATGTATTTGCCACACAGATACCTGAAGTGTGCAATGCACATACTGTTGTTTTACTGATATGTCATACAGTAGTAAAAGCAAAACCCACAACACATTGACCGACAGTGTCACACACACACACTCAGCAATTGCAGGATTCAAACAACTACCTAACTATGTTATGATACTAGGGAAGTACGCATTAACATGACGCGCTATATGCTTTACTGGGAGTTTTCATTTCCACTGCTATATTTGTGGGATGCTGACATCATCAGACTTGCCAAAGAGGTATATACCTCTTTTAAGGTGTTTTCCTAGTCTCCAAAAAGGGAATTCCTCTCAAAGGAAATCACACACACACAGACACACAGACACACACACACACAGACACACACACACACACACACACACACACACACACACACACACACACACACACACACACACACACACACACACACACACACACACACACACACACACACACAGCAACTGCAGGATTCAAAACCCTACCTATGTTATGATACTAGAGAGATACGCATTAACACGACGCGCTATATGCTTTACTGGGAGTTTTCATTTCCACTGCTATATTTGTAGGATGTTGACATCATCAGACTAGACATGGTAATGTGTGTGCACTTTGTTTTATGCAATCCCAGGACTGAGCCATGGGGACAGCAGGTGTTACCAGCTTGAACAGGACTCCACAATTCTTAGCTTGTGTGATCTATCTGTGGCCCAGTTGCCAATCCATCATACGACAATACATATTTATGCACAGGTTATTGATTTTGTGGATACGACATGTGTCTGGGATGTTGGAAAAGGGCTACTCAAAGTCTATGTGGGACGTGTGTAGCTCATTTCAGTGATGTATGTACAGGGTGGCTGCCTTGCAAACAGTCTAGCAGGTTTGGGAACCATGATCTGCCCATGACCAAACCAAAGTTGGTATGGTTGTGTGTTTGTAGGCTTCCAATAGCTCTGTTTATGACTTCAATCATGATGGACTCCACGGCCTTGCAGATCAGACTTCATAGGCTTATAAGACTATAGTTCCCATGGTCTGTTGTGCACCAACACTTGTGGAGTGTGCCATATGTTGCTGTAACCCATTCAACAGTTTCATATCCTGTAGAGAGGGTGAGGCTCAACAGACTGTTCAGGTGCAGGGTCTGTTTGTTCTGCAGTTCACTTACGACACATATAGGGAAACAATGTAATCCAATTGATGCCATGTTTTCAGCTTTGGAAGGAGCTGTTTACCCATTCTACATGTGATATCTCCTGGTATGATGAAAGGGCCTTTTGTCAGTGGGAGGTGAGTAGGTATGTATGGGCCTGTCTTACAGGATGTTGGCATTGTCAGTCATTTACAGTTGGCCCTAACTCAGGACATATGTGAGTGTACATTCCTATTTATGACATAGCTGAAGGAAGTGTCATAGTTCGGGACTTCTCCGCAGATAATCTTTCCATAACCTGGATTGGATAATGTTTGGAGTGCACATTGTTTATTGATGATACCGATTGCAGGTTTTTTATCTTCTTTGCTTTCCCACTTTCTATGAACAACCTAAGTATCTGTAGTACATATTTGATTATGACAGGATTCAAATATAGTATATATGTGTTTGTTGTCATATAACTGTGCACAAGGCAGGACTGGTGAATAGTGAGAGGTTCCTGGGTTAACACATGCAACTGCCAGATATGTGTGGCCCACTGCTGTACTCAGACATGGCCTAAGTGTGTGAGCATGCCCAGTTTGGCCTTTCAGTATTTTGTTGCCTGACATTTGCCTCATTTATTCAAGTGTGTGAGCATGTCCAATGTGACCTTTCAGTATGTTGCTGTCTGAAGTCCACTACATTTGTTGACGTGTGTGAACACGCCCAATATTAAATTTATACTATATGTGTATTGAAAATCAAGTTGTATTTTTACTGCAGGGCTGACCTTTGTGTCATAACTTGACAGGGATTATGCTGTGCCTGCAGGGTTTCCATGAGATACTTTGCATAGACTTATCAACATTTCTTTATACAGGCTGACAAGTGAAATACTGTCATGGTTTAATGGTTCAGTACTGACACTATAGTGCACAGTATCCTGGGTTCGAGGACTGTCACTGCTTTATATTTTCATACTGGGCAGACCAGACTGCTTACGGAACAGTAAAGCAAATATGAGCATGTTTACCTGCATTTGCTCAGCTATGCCTAACTTTGACCGAACTTGCCCAACACTGCTCAACGTTAACCAACATTGCTGATCGTTACCCAATATTGCTCAACATTGCCCAAAGTTGTGCTAGTTAGTGTGTGCAATTTTGTTTACATATACTAAATAGTGGTAAAAGCTGTTTAGCACTGCTTTTATATTGCTTAAAACATGGCAATCATGCCTCAGGTGGTGCTGCAGGGCTGCCTATGTCGGATGCACATAGTACACTCCCTATACATGTTTGACAACAGGTAGTGTCAAGTTAGGCATCCCTTTTACTATATGTGCGAGTCAGAGAGAGGCATCATTTCCAGGGTTCCTACTGAGCCAGTGTATGTGCTATGCGTTGCCTCTTTGCCAAGGCCAAAGCATACTGGGCATGCCTCCTTCTGCCTACTGGGGCAGGCTCAGGTTGTTCCTCCTCAGAGTCACGCTCTGCCTGTGATGGCCTTGGCAATGGTGGGGGGCTGTTTGGCCCGGCCCTATGCTGCTCCTGCTGCAGCTGTTTTCGCAGGATCATATTATGTAGCATAGCACATACCATGACAATTTGGGTACATGTAGTTGGTGAGTGCTGCAAGGTTCCACCAGATGTGTCGCTCCACCAGATGTGTCCAGGCACCGGAACCGTGACTTGAGCAGCCCAAACACACGCTCGATTATATTTCGTGTTTGTGCGTCTGTCTCATTATGGCATTCCTGTTCAGGTATGTGTGCATTTCTGATGGGTGTCATTAGCCACAGCTCCAGTGCATATCCAGCATCCCCCACTAGGTGACCACGAGGGATGTCCCCATTGGTAAACGTCTGGTACAGCTGTGTCAGATGCCAGATATGGGAATCATGGTAGCTTCCAGAGCAGCCAGCACACACATTCAGTATTATGCCCTGGGCATCACACATGACCTGGCAGTTGATGGAGGGGAAGCCCTTGTGGTTAAAGTAGGCCCTACCCTGCTCACTGGCTGGTGCTTTGATGTGTATGTGCGTGCAGTCTATTGCACCCACTACCTCCGGGTATTCCACTATTTGCTGGAAAAGACGCATATTGCTGGCCAATACCTCATGGGAATTGGGGAAATATACTTAATAACCGACATGTGCCGACATGGCATTCAGGAACTGGTGCAGTACCCTGGATGCTGATGCCTGTGAAATCCCCATCATATCACCAGTTGGTCTCTGGAAGGTACCTGTTGCTAGTATTCTTAGGCCAAAACATACCTTGGTTTCCACTGGGATGGGTTCCCCTCTGTTGGTTCTGTGTGTGAGGCGTGGCCTGCACAGCTCAACAATTTACTGCATGAGGTCTCTGTCCACTCTATAGCACTATCTCCAGCTCATGTAGCCTCTGGTAGGTTATCCTGGGCCTGTACACTCTTCTCAGTTTCCTCACTGTGGGTTGCTCAGCAGCATTCGCATTGTCACCACCCTCAGCATGTTGCATATGTCGACTTATAACAGCAATGGCAGCCCCTAACATTTCTTTGTCTCAGTAAAGCTTTTTAAGTTTTCACTTCTCTTAGTTTACTGCAATGTTGCAGTGTCTCTGAGGAAAACATGGTTTAAAGTTGTTTGCAGAGTTTTAAGTGCTGGGCTGGGCTGAGCTAGCGTACTGCCTGTGTAATTGCCTGATTCTGATCGTTTTCATCTGCTAGTTCTCCTTGGTTAACTTCCTACTATTTGTTGTGCTTCCTTTTCCCTTTCTGTTTCCACAGGGGGCAGCACCGCGCAAAGCGCACACCAGCTCACACATGCGCACACATGCTTACACGGCCTAACACTTGCTGACTCCTGCTTGTACGTGCGCACACAGGCGCAAATGCGCTTACAGAGATTTCAACAACCTTACACATACTTACTCTGGCTTAAATGCGCGCACACAGTCTTACTCGGATTTACACGCGCGCACCCGCACGCAAACACGTTGCAGGCACTTCAACAAGAAACTTTAGTGTTATCCACGGCATACACCTTCAATTTCTTGGCTTTAGCTAGGATACCTGTTGACACACCTCTTCCAATGATGAGTAACTGACAGCAAACACATGCCACTCTGCTCCAATGAGCTTACATTCTTTCATACATACCCCCATCATGATGTCACCTATCTTCTACTCTGATACTCCCCTTATCCTACTCTTACACTTCACAGACTTTGCTCATTTGCCATGTAAAATTGGGATTCACTATCCTTACCCTCATTTGCATAGGATTGCCTACTAATGCTTGGTTACATCTCTTATACTGAGCTTCCCCCCTTAGCAACCTCTACTCAGTAGCCATGTTGTCTTCAGCCTGCCATTCACTTGCATGGCAGTTGAATATTTTGAATAAAATCCCTATTTGTGGCTTTTATTTTTTTTTCATGGTTTTTAGAGCGCAGCACTTTTGCGCGGCGCTGCGCTGTGCTTAAACTTCGGAGATCAAGGTAAAAAAAATTTTTTTTTTTTTTTTTATTTTGCAACAGGAAAAATTGTCAATGGCCGTATATTTGGCCATTGGCATGCTTCCTCAACTGGATGCATCCTTTATTTGGAGCTGTCACGGCTCCGTTTTGCTATTTGCAGAATGGTACTCAGTTGACAACGGAGTGCATTTCTGCAAAAAGCACTACTTGCATAGCTTTCAGCATTAAATGAGGTAATTTGCATAACCTAGCCCTGTCAGTGTAAGAGTTATTTTAGAAGCGCTCCTGCACGCCCCTGCCAGCTGTTCCTGGATCGCTCCGCAGACATGTTGGCTGCATGGAGTCTTACTCTACTCTTAGACTCCATGCAAGCCTTCGTGAATCCGGCCCAGAGTAAAAGGTTTATGAAACAATGAAAGAAAATAACTGACAGTGTCTGTATTCATTTGGCCCATTTAGTCTGCCCTTCAAGATAAAGGTGCAGTTCCTTAAATAGCATGTTTCTTTTTCCTGCTAACTTAAATAGATCCCAGCCCATCCATTCCTGAATTATGTTGCTGTTTTAGTTCTAGTACTGCTTTAGGAAAGCTGTTTCAATCATTTGCATCTTTTCAGAGTCTTTCAGATAGCATCGCCATACAGTGTCCTCTTCTTCTATATCACTTTACTGCAACAGTATACACATATGGACTCTATGGATTCCTTTACTGTATTTGAAATAGTCCAGTATGATGGTACCTATACGCTTCAATCTATAATCCATAACTATTGCTGTGCAACAAAACTTTACTAATTTATATTTTTTAAATAAACTATTTCATTAACTCACAGAACATGAAAATATTACCACAAAAGACTGACATTCAGTGAAAGAAAAGACATTGCCACATATGTTAATATTTAGATTTAAAATAGTAATTTGTAAAACATTTGTATAAAATTAAAATATATAACTAAACTACCACAGTACTGGTTACCTACATTTTTAAAGCTGGAAATTCATCATTCCTCTAAATACTGTCACATTAATTGCAAAACTGCCTTTAATTACTTCAAAATGAGCCTCGGTTTATCCAACTGGATAACACCCACCATTTTAATCAAATAAATCTCTATTTGACGTTACCCTTTGGTTAAGTTCCATTTTCGTCAATTCTTACAATATCACTAAATATTGTAATATAGAGGAACCTGCTTCCACCTTCTTGTTATGCACTTCTTAGCCAAAAGATAGATCATGCCAACTGCTAGTTGGTCTGCCCTACTATGACCTTCCTACCTAATAACCGCATACTAAAAATCTCCATGGAAATAAACACCCTTTTCTCTCCTGTTTCTTCCAACTCGTTTTACAGCTCACTTTTAAATCAAGAGTGCTGAACATCTCCAGAATATATGAAGCCAATTTCCAACCACTTGATGTCTACACCTCCAACATACTGCTGAGACTTGGAAAAATCCTTGCCAATCTGGCTGACATATAGAAGCACTTGAATTAGCATTGCCAGCCCAAAAAAATCTAAATTTTCTGGAATGTGTTACATACCTGGGAAGACGTCTCTATCTCTTATGGTAAGATCTCTTTCCCACAATAACCAAAACTTATCAGTAACATCTTATGATGCTGTTTTAAGGATTTTATACAACCTAATAATTTGCTCCTTCTGTAAGACCCCAGTCTACCGGTTTACTAATGCCAATTTTATTAATTCTAGGCAATCCAAATTCTTGTGATATATATTTAGAGTTTCTACCTTCTTTATCAGTATTTTATATAGGTTCCATCTCTGATTACCAATTCCAACTAGTTGTGCAAACTCATTCCATGTTATAGTATTACCCTGAAACATTGACTTCAGTGTTTTAGCAGGGAGTTATTTTTAGTACTGCACTATTCCATCTGAGAGAAGAGAGCCCTGGATAGTTTTCAATAGGAATCAGCTTTCCAGCCGAACAGGCTCTCATCATTTGAAAGCTGCACAACAGTCCTGCAGACCCTCAGATACTATTCTAGACTGAGGTGCATGCAAATTTGGTGCAGTCTTTTTCAAGCATTCATAAAAGTACATTTTATCCCTATTAATATCATAATATCCATACAACAATACATGTATTTGTCATGAAAACCAAAAAGGGTTTCCAATGCACATCTTTCAAGTATCTGTCAAAGTCAGGAAAGCCCAGCCCTCCCATATGGGTTGGAAGAGTAAGAATATTAGTGTTCTGTATTTGCCACCTGCTATTCTACGATGGGTGTGAGGACAGGAGTAGAGAAGGCAAGGAAAAGGCAGATATGGTAGAGTGAGAGAAGTAGATTACATTAGTTATGTAGGAGGGGGAAGTATGAGAAAGGGAGGAGGAAGTAAGCCAATAAGATTAGCTATGTACGATTGATATAATAAGGTAATAAATTGGTGTATTTAGCTACTGCTTAATTGGTAATAGGAGGAAGAGTTAGTCAAGAGAACTGCATTGGTATAGTCATTTATTAATGAGGAAGTTTTTAAACTGAGTTGGGTTGGTAGTAGTTAAGATAGAACATGAAACAGTACTCCAAGCTTTAGAGATATAGTTAGAGTAAAGAGAATTCCTAGCAGCATTGTTGGATTTGGATACCTGTAGAAGGGATTTATTCGAGGACTGAAGGACTCAAATGTTGGTGTAAGGTTGGGGCAATTGCTGTAGAGCGGGATTTTTTTTCCGGTTGGTGAACCAGTCTGTGGGTAGTAATGAGTTCAGTGTAGGTTAGGTAACTGGGTAGTTCTAGCCAGTTCAGTTGTCTTAAGGAAGAACAGTGGTGAGACCTGTGGAGGGGAGTTGGTAGCAAATTTAGCAATTTTACCGGGAAAAGCCAAAGGAAGACGAAGATTGTAAGAAGTTTCTACTTTGGTCAGATCAGCTTTCTTTAGATTGGTGAATACAGGAGAAGCAGCCATTTGTGTGACTTCCCTCTTTTCATCATAAACAAGCTAATTATTTTATTTTTCAGTAAGTACTGCTTGAGTTCTAACTTCACAATATCTGCCTAAATACATCATCCTTAAATTTTCAGGGTCTACGTATTAGTTTCCCCTCAAGTGTTTGGCAGTGCTCTGTACAAACTTAGACACCTTGAGTGACACTTTTACTGTAAAAGGAATAAATAAGGAAACTGCTCCAGTACTTGGTAATAATGACCACCCCTCCTGGCATGTCTAAAGGTCAGTTCCCTGTGCTTTCTCCTATTAACCTGGTGAACTTCGGCATTCTGAGGCAGTGTAGCAACTGGTTCATGTACACAGATAAGCCTCTTCTCTTACCTCCCATCACTCACACTTCTGAAAGATGCACTTGTATATCCAAATTGGAAGCCATGCACTCTCAAGCCAAGACTGGAATAGCTGGTCAAGAGGAGAAGGTCAACACCTGCACCACACCACATGCAACACATAGTCTTCCAGAACAGCACCAAATAAGCTCTCTCATAAAAACACAAACCATATACACACCTTTGTGGAGACTCTCAATAGAAAGCTACCCAAACAGCAGGGACCTCCAAGGCAGAAAAGCACTCGACCACCACAGCACAGCATAAACCACAAGACACAGCTCACCTACACAGTGTGCCCCTAAACCTAAGCCCCTAAAAACAGCTTGCCCAATACACTAATCATAGATTACTCGATAATGAGGCACACTGATGTCCCACTCACTAGGTTGAATAAGGGGAAGGTAACAGTCAGTTGTCTATCAGGTGCCAGAACCAGACACATAACACACACACTCGGGTCTCTCCACAACAAGTAAGTATGACTCTGTCACTGTCCATGTGGATTTGAATGACCTGAGATGCACCTCCCTGGAATACACGAAAAGAGACATGGAGGAGCTCTCGGATTATGTGGCCCAGGCAGGTATGACCCTAGCCTTGAGCAGCATCCTGTTATCGTCCAGAATGATACCGTAGTAAATACAAGCAGAAAATGATTGACTTCAACAGTTGGATGAGTTTCCGGTGTCATTCTAAAGGGATCCAGCATCTGTCTGCTTAGGATCTTAAGTAGGAACTAGGCTATTGGCCCTAGGCCTATACAAGCCTAGCCAAAAAGTACCCTGGTTTTCACCACCCAAGAAAATGATTTTCCTGTGCCCCTGTCGAGCACAGCCACAGAGGTGATCCAGGGCTAAATTTCCTACTTCCCATCCAATCAAGATCTTTCTTGAAGAGTGCTAATGAGGAGCTTTGCTTGATATAGATAGGTAGTTTGTTCCAGACTACGGGAAGTCTCAGGGACAGGAATCTATCCCTCCAGCGTGTTCTGTTTATTGTGGTGACAAGGTTTAGGTCCCTAGAGCGTGTAGATCAGAGGGATTGGGATTTCTTTAAGTGGAGCATGTCCAGCAGCTCTGGGTTTGATATAGCTTTGTACGTTAGGCAGAGATCACCTCTGAGTAGGCGATATGCAACGGAGTAAAGCTGGAGTTTTTTGAGACGGTCTGCATAGGGCATCTGTTTGAGGCCGGTAATCCTCTTTGTGAGGTATTTCTGCGGCCTTTCCAGTTGTTGTAGATGTCTTGTGAGGTGCATACCAAAAGGAGCGTTGTACTCTATAATGGGTCTAATGAGTGACGAGTAGAGGGAAACAATGACCTCTTTCTTTCCTGGATGAGAAACTTTTTTTGTGATAAGGTGTGCCACATAGAAGGATTTCCTGACTAGTGTGGCAATGTGATTATCAAAGGAGAGACTAGTGTCCACCTGTGTCCCAAGGTCTCACCACACTTTCAGTGTTAAGTAGACTACCACCTATGTGGTAGCTCATGGGTACAAAGTTTTTACCAGAGGAGATGACAATGCACTTTTTGGCATTGAGCTTGAGGCCATGGCTTTGACACCAGCCATCTGTCTAAGTGAGGCCCTTTTGTAGGATGTCCACATCGTTAGGAGTTTCAATTATGGCTCCTAGTTTGCAGTCATCTGCAAACTTTATAAGCCAAGACCTTCTGTGTTAGCCTGTACTTCAGAAAAGTACATACCAAACAGGAGAGGACCCAGGACTGAACCCTGTGGTACTCCACTTGTCACTGATCTGAAGTTGGATTTGGAGTCTGCTACTTCCACAGTGTGGATTCTACCAGTGAGCCAGTTGGCAACCCATCTTGTGACATAGGAATTTATACCTAGTTTAGTGAGTTTATCTATAATTCCAGAGTGGGGGATGGTGTCAAAAGCCTTGGCAATATTTAGACAGGCTATGTGAACGACTGCTTCAAAGAAGTCAATCAGGTTTAGGAGACATGATCTGCCTTTTACAAACCCAAACTGGGTGGGGTCCAGAGTTTGAAGATTACCGGTGTCTTTGTTTACAAGTTCCATGATGATACGTTTCATGGCATTGCAGACCAGGCTCGTTAGGCTGATGGGGCTGTAGTTCCCAGGGTCCGTGGTGGCCCCCCTTTGTGGAGTGGGATAACTGTCACTGTGCAGCATTCAATGGGCAAATAGCCTGAGGTGAGGCTATGATTGAACAGAATGCTTAGGGGGGTGCCAGTTCATTCTGTAGTTCATGTAGAACGCAGTCTGGGATGCTGTCAGGTCCTACGGATGCTGTGTTCTTGGCTTTGGAGAGTGTGGTTTTTACCTGTGCAGCCATGATTACAGGAACTTTGCATTCTTCTGGTATAGAGATGGGCCCTTTAGGGGGTGAGAGGGAAGGTAAAGTTAGCACTGAACCTATCTGCCAGGATGTTGGCAAAATCAGTTGATTCTGTATATTTAGTGCCACTGTGCTGTAACTCAGAGCAGATCTGAGTGTTGCCATTGAAATTCTTGACATAGCTATAGAATGCTTTGTGGTTGTCTTTAGAATTAGTGGCGTTTTTGTTTTCATAACTAGCTTTGGAGGATTTTATGAGGGATCTCAGCTTCTTACTGAGGCTGACCAGGGAGTTCTTCCAGTCATAGGATTTTACTCTTTTTTGCAACAATTTCTTTCTTCTGTTGTAGAGTTTGTTTATGGCAGGGGACCACCAGATTGGCTTCCTTATTTTGGAGGATAGCATCTTGGTTCTGTTAGGGATCCATGTGTAAGTGCTTATAAAGTGCATTTGTGTAGGACTCAGCAGTCGTACCTCTACTGTCAATCTGCATGGGTGTCGTGATGTTTGCCACTTCTGTCTTAAGAAGCGTGAAGCTGACTTTGGAGAAATATTTTACTGTGGTTTCCTTAATGGGGGGTGGGGGCGGGATGTGGATGTCTAGGCTGATTAGCTTGTGATCGGATTTGACCAATGAGGAATTGACCTCTGGTATGGAACACCTGTTGCTCATGTTGGTAATGACCAGGTCTAGGATATTGCTGCCCCTGGTGGGGGTGTGGATAAGTTGATCCAAGGCTTTGGAATTTATGAATTCCAGAAAGTGTTGAGCAAAAGAGTTGGTACGAGTAGTTTTCCCAGTTAATGGTAGAGTAGTTGAAATAGCCCATTATTAGGGTGCTGGTTGTACCGTAATATTTTCCAGTGTATCAAGAAATGAAAAGTGGGAATCCTGGGGCATGGTGGCGGATCTGTAGCAAGTTACAGTTTGGATTGCGATCTTGCCCAGAGTTAGTTGCACTTGGATAATCTCGGATGCGTTATGCTGAGCAACTAGTCTGGAGGTGTTGATATCCTTAATGAATAAGGACATGCCTCCACCTTTAGTGTTTCAGTCCAGGTTAGATGGCCAAAAGGTGTGGTATGAATTATAGCCTGGTAATGCAAGGGTGCTTTCTGGAGCCTTGAAGAAGGTCTCCGTCACTGCAGAGATGTCAATATTCTCCATTTTAAGGACTGGTTCAAGTGAATGCATTTTGAGGTTTAGACTTCTAGCATTGAGTAGCATTACCCTCAGATTTTGCTTGCTTGCACCTGTTGCAGTGGTGAATTTGTCATTTGAACCTTGCCTAAAAAAGGCACTATAGGAGTGGCAGAGCCTTAGCCAGTATCTGGAATTCCAAGGGCGACAGGTGCAGGCCATCTCTGGCAAAGTATCGTGGTCTGTTGATCATGTCATCCCAGGCATACAGATACAGGATCCCCTTAGAATGACACCAAGAGCTTAGCCAATTGTTGAAGTCAATCATTTTGTCCTTGTACTGTGTGGGTGATGACAGGATGTTACTCAGGGCTAGGGTCATGCCTGCCTGGGCTACAAGATCTGAGAGCTCCTCCATGTCTCTTTTCATGTAGTCCAGGGAGGTACATCATCTCAGGTCATTCACACCAGCATGGACAATGAGAGAGTTACATTTGCACATGTTGTGTAGTGACCTGAGTGCATGTGTTTTGTGGTGGATCCTGGCACCCGACAGGCAGATGACGGTAACTTTCCCCTTGTTTAGCCTGGGGAGCAGAACATCAGTGTGCCTGACTATAGAGTCACCTATGACTACAGTGTTGGGTACGTTGTTATGCCTTATGGTTGTGGTTGAGTGGCACACTGAGTTTGTGGCCTGTGTGTCATTTGGGTTGTGTTGGGGGGTGGAGGTTGCATGTGTTTTTGCTTTGGAGGTCTCTGTTGCTTGTGATGAGTGTGGTGTGGTGCAAGTGTTTACTTTCTCTTCTTGACTGTCTAGTCCAGTCTTGGGCAAAGAGAGCTTTGCTTCCAGTTTGGCTATATAAGTGCATCTCTCACAGGTTGTAATGTCGGGTGGTAGGAGAAGAGGGTTGTCTTTGTACACAAAGCAATTGCTGCATTGCCCCAAGATGCCCAAATTCATCAGGTAGACAAGAGAAAACAATGGGAGCTGACCCTTAGACATGCCTGGATAGATGCTTATTTATCAAGTACTAAAAACTTGTTTTCCTCTAGACAAGTGAAGAAAGTTGAGTGCTATAGTAATTTGTAGCTTATTTGGTGCTTACAATGAGTTCTGAACAAGTGCTGAGCTCAAAGAAACATATTTGAGTGCTAAGACTAAAAAACTGGCTAGTTCTAAGGGAAAATTTGAAGACCAGACTTTATGGCACCAGGAATACTTTAACCCTAGCTAAGCGACAATGCATAAAGTGTATTTTTTTTTTACATATAAAAGTAGCAAATGAGCAAATTGATTTTAACAAATTAACCAATAAAAAGCTAAAAACTGAGCCCTGTTCCAGCAGTATTCGATCATTCAAGGTCGAACTGCACACACCTGCTACTAGGGTGCAGGGGAACCTTCTCCAAAAAAGATGGTCTGGATTAGTGCTCAAGTTATACAAACAAAGCTAGATTCAGCAGATCTGAATTTAGTCTATGCTACAGCAAACAAGTCATACCAATTTCAGAAAGAAACAGTTCAAATAAGCAGGCACAATAAGCCTTTAAACAGAAACTCCTAGCTCAGAAGGGCAGAATCTACCCTCTCCTCCCACAAGAGTGCAGACCATATCTCCTTAATGTAAAATAACTCGCCTGAAGCCCAAGTGCTTAAACTAGAACTAATACACTTTTAGAATAACAGACATTAAGTCTTCAATCAGCAACTCCCAACTTAGAAGGACGTAAGCTACCTGTCCAGCCACAACAGTTCAGACCACAAACCTTCTTAATGTAAAAGAACTGGTCTGAAGCCCAAGTGCTTCAACCAAAGGCTTAGAATAACTGTTACAATTTAATCAGGCTACTAGCAAGCAGTAATAAATGCAGCAGAATAAATGCAATAAAGTAGGAAGAAAAGTACAGTTGTGTACACTTACCATAAATGTAGATGTTCAATTGTATTCACTGTTGCAGTGTTCACATTTGGTTTATCTGCCTGCAGGTAGCCCTCAGCCGGCCTGAATACCACAGTCTTCAGATTTCTGCGTCGGATGCTGTAATTTTTTCCATGACATCAGGTCGTCAAGGGGTATGAAACATGCAGCTGACGCCATTACATCAGTTTTTCTTGCCCCATATGTCAGGTGCCCCCACAATAGGAAGAAATTATATGGTATGGAACACCCCCAGCAAAAAAAAAAATACACATGATATAATATATGCCAAACAAGAAAGGAAAGGTAAAAGTCAAGAGAAGTCAGGTGGCTGGAGGAAGGGTAACCAGGACTGCAATAGTGAATACACTCGAACATCTACAGTTATGGTAAGTGTACACAACTGTACTATGTTCTTCGTGTTTCCCAGTTGTAGTCATCACATTTGGATTGATTCCCAAAGCTAAGGAAGGGTGGAGGTAGTTAAAGAGCATTAAGGCTAGCAATCAGGCCCTATAAGACTGCTGTGGCAAATTTAGCTCTGGATGTAGAAAAGATAGGCAGGTGGTAATACTTGGTGAAAGTATGTACAGAGCTCCAGGTTGCAGCTTCCAGGATGTCCCTGGTAGGATCTCCTCTGAGAAATGCAGTAGAGGTAGATGCAGCCCTGGTGGAATGTGTTCTAATCCCCTGTGAGGTAGATTTTCCATAGTGCTTGTTGCAGAAATGGATGCAATGGGCTATCCATCTGGAAATGGTTTGCTTTGAAATGGCCTTCCTCTCTACCCCTGCAGCAGAGCTAACTAGCAGCTGGCCAGATTTTCTGAGAGGCTTAGTCCTGTCCAAATAGAATCTAAGCTGTCTGTGTACATCCAGAGAATGTAGTATCCCCTTCCCCTTTATTCTGAGGATTAGGGAAAAAATAGGCAAATGAATAGACTGGTTTAGAACCACACTAGACACCACCTTGGGCATAAAGGATGGATTAGCCCTGAAGGAAACCCTGTCCGCATGGAAGATAATGAAGGGTTCCACTGTCATGAGGGCCTGCAGTTCAGACACTCTTCTTGCTGAAGTGATGGCTAAAAGTAAGGCTGTTTTCCAAGAAAGGAATTTCAACTCTGTTGTAGCAGCAGGTTCGGGGAGGGGGGGGTGAGTTTTTCCAATACAAAGTTAAGTTCCCAGGCTGGAGTGGGAGCTCTCCTGGGTGGTCTTACATTTTTGGCCCCTCTAAGGAATTGTTTTAGCAGGGGATGAGAGAAGAGGGGTGGCTCAGTATTATTATGTGCTGATATGGCAGAGGCATGAATCTTAATTGAAGAGCAAGATAGGCCCTTGTGGAGCATTTCTGTTAAATAGTCTAGAATATGAGGGAAGCAGGGCACCGTTGTTCCCATCCCCTGAGCATGGCTCCAGGAACAGTATCTTTTCCAATTTTCTGAATAGGATTTTTTAGTACTAGGCCTCCTTGCCTCAAGAATGACATCCAGCATCTGCTTACTGAGGATTGCTAGAGGTGAGCTCAGGGAATTAGCCAGGCTGTAAGGTTCAGGGTTTGAAGCGGAGGGTGCAGAATCTGGCCCGCCTGCT
Organism: Protopterus annectens; assembly: GCF_019279795.1. NCBI lineage: Eukaryota > Metazoa > Chordata > Ceratodontiformes > Protopteridae > Protopterus > Protopterus annectens. Next base: position 55,703,527 of record NC_056737.1, on the reverse strand, counting down.
GGGATAGCAAAGAAGGGGTCTGAGGCAGGTGCAATGGTTGTAGCAATGTCAGACTGTGCAAAAGGGGGTACCAGTCCTGGCGTGGCCAGTCTGGTGCAATCAGTATTGTCCTCGGCTTGTCCTGTTTGATCTTTAGTAGAACCTTCAAAAGGAGAGGCAGAGGGGGAAAAGGCATAAACCGAGAAGCTTTCCCAGGTAAAGGACAGGGCATCCACTTTCCAAGCTTGACTGTGGGGAGTTCTGGTGCAGAATTTGTTCAACTGGTAGTTTTGAGGGGAGGCAAACAGGTCTACCCCTGTTGTCCCCCATTTGTTCCTCAAGAGCTTGAATATTTTGGGTTCCAGTTTCCATTCGTGTGGGTCCATGAGATTTCTGCTTAAGTCTGGTGCAATCAGTATTGTCCTTGGCTTGTCCTGTTTGATCTTTAGTAGAACCTTCGAAATGAGAGGCAGAGGAGGAAAGGCATAAACCGAGAGGCTTTCCCAGGTAAAGGACAGGGCATCCACTTTCCAAGCTTGACTGTGGGAAGTTCTGGTGCAGAATTTGTTCAACTGGTAGTTTTGAGGGGAGGCAAACAGGTCTACCACTGTTGTCCCCCATTTGTTCCTCAAGAGCTTGAATATTTTGGGTTCCAGTTTCCATTCGTGTGGGTCCATGAGATTTCTGCTTAAGTTGTCTGCCAGTGAATTTAGTTTGCCTGGCTGGAATTGAGCTTGTAGGTTCACTCGGTAGCTCAAGGCTGTGTTCCCCAGAGCCATGGCTAGTCTGCGTAGTGGGTTCTCCCATGCTTTTTTATGTACCACATAACTGTGGTGTTGTCTGTCTTTACCAATAGTTGTCCTGGAAGAATAAGGTCTTTGAAGGCTGTCAAGAGTATTCTGTACAGCTAACATTTATTTTTGATTGACATGCAGGTGGATCTGTTTTGGGTTCTATTTGCCCTGAATGCACTGCCGTGCCATGTGAGGCCCCCATGCATAGTATGATGAGTCTGTTGTTAGGGTTTGGGAATCAGGGGTAGAGTGAAAGGGAGTTCCTTGTTGTGGTGGCATGCCTCTGCCCACCAAAGGAACTCTGCCCTTACACAGGGAATGACAGGAATCATTGTTTCCAGGTCCTGAGAATGTTGACACCATAGACATTTTAGATACCACTGAAGTTTCCTCATATGCAGTCTTGCATATGGAATTAACAGAATGCAGGAGACCATGAACCCCAGGGCTTGCAGGATTCTCATTGCAGATAGCTGGGTTTTTGTGGCCGGTAATTTGAAGTGGGTCGTCAAACTTGTTTCTCTGGTGTGAGGAATGCCATCTGGGAAGTTGTGCTCAAGCTTGCTCCCAGGACTACAATCTGTTGGCAGGGTAATAGATATGATTTCTTCTCGCTGATGGTGTACCCCAGTGAGGTTAGAAGTCTCTTTACAAATGCCAGGTGTTGTAATAGCAAGTCCTGACTCTCTGCCTGAATCAGGCAATCATCCAAGTATGGGTAAATCTGAATATTTCTCTGCCTGCAAAATGCAATGGCTGGAGCTAGGCACTTTGTGAATACCCTGGCTATAGTAGATTAGCCAAAGGGAAGTGCAGAGAGCTGATAGTGCATGGAGCCTGCCCTGAAACGTAGGTATTTTCTGCAGGATTCCCTTATTGGGATGTGCAAGTAAGCTTCTTTTAAGCTTAGGGTTGCCAGCCAGGCATCCTTGGCTAGCATAGGAAGAAGCTGTTGAGTTAGCATTTTGAATTTCAGAACCGCCAGAAAGGTGTTGAGAATAGACAGGTCCAGGACAGGACACCAGGAGTTTTCTTTTCTGGGAACCAGGGACAGTCTTGAATAAAAACCTTGTCCCCTTTGTTCTGCTGGGACAGGCTGAATAGCCCTGATACTGAGGAGAGAAAAAAACTTGTTTTTGGGCCTCCATCCACTGGTTTGGGGGGAGGTCTGGCCATCCACTTGGGGTTGGGAGTGAGTGGAAGTGGCATCTGTATTCTAGGGAAACTATGTTTAAAACCAATTTGTCTTGGGTAATGAGTTCCCAATTTTTTGCATGCAGGGCGAGCTTTCCTGCTATGTAAGCAAGTAGTTGAGCAAGGTTTGGAAGAGTTGAGGATAAGTCATTGTGCCATTTTTCCACAGGGGGTGGCTTACTACTCCCTGCTTTGGAAGGGAGAGCCCCCCCCCCCCCACTGCTTAGATCTGTGCATAGCCTGAGACTGAAGCCTGGGCAGTCTGCTGCTCCTGGGTTTGGACTGAGAAGGCCTGGAAGGGACTGGAAAGGACCAGTTCTTTGAAGGCCAATGCCTACTAAATCTAGGGAGCTGTAGTTGTAATAAATCTTTAACAGTTTGCATAGATTTAGCTTTTTCCTCCATCCTTTTGAGAACTTCTTCTGCTTTGTTGCCAAAAAGGCGTTCTTGGTTTAAGGGTGCATCCAGTAATTTATCTTTAACATGATCTGGCAAGTTTTGTTCCTTAAGCCAAGCATGCCTTCTAAGTACAGACCCAGTGACAGCTCTGCAAGATGCTTCTAAAGCATCAAAACCACATTGCAAAGTATGTTTACCAACTTGGTCAGCCGAATGCATTAACTGTTGTAAATCTTTATGTTCAGCAGTCACAAATAACATCATTTTCTGTTTATGTAGTCCCATAATATGCTGCTACTTTAACATATGAAACTGGCTATTTAAAGCCCTAATGGCTAAAGCAGCAGAAGTGTATACCTTCTTACCCCATCTGGCTAAAGCTCTAGAGTCCCTATCAGAAGGGGTAGGATTTTTGACAGTAGTAGCCTTAATGACTTTTGGTCCTTGGGAAATGGTCTCTGGATCCGCAGTAGGATTCTTGAAGAGGAATTTGAGAGTCGGGTACTCTGCCTCCAGCTCCCAGGAACTTGACAGGTACTACAAAGTGTCACAGTAAGGCTGGACTCCAGAGAACATCATCTACAATATCCAGCACAGGAGGGATAGCTACAGGCCTGTGTTGAGGCAAGTTTAAAAATTCCCCAAGTCTCTTTTTGGATTGCGAACAGTCCTGGCTTTCTCAGTGGAAATGCTCCCTGAAGGTATGCAAGTTTCACCAAAAGAAAAATCTTCTGGAGGGGAAGCAAAGGGAATGGAATCCTCTGCATTGGAATCCTCATAAGTAGATAAGGGTAAATCCTGGTAGTCAGAAGGAACAGAGATATCAGATTCCTGATCAGAAGAATCAGAAAGAAAATCAGTTCTAGGTCTCTTAGAGGGGGATGGCTGGCTTCCCTTAATTAAAGGTAATAAGGTCTTCAGCCATTCTAATAATTTGTTATTGAGGCATATGGGCCTGAGAATGCACTTTGGTCATTGGTTTTCTAGGCATAGTGTGAGCTTTAGGCCTGAGGAAATCGGTATTCTTACCTTGAAACGAAGTTGCCTGTTTAATATGAAAATCGGTAGGCCTGAATACACCCTCAGAAGCTGGTGCCTGCACAGCGGCTCCAGACCCATCCAAAGTAGTGACATCCGCAGGTTCCATAGTCGAAGAAGCATCTCGCAGCATACTTGACTCCTTATGGGTCTCAGTAGAGGCCTGCAAATCTGTAGTAGTGAGTATCAGGGGCTGCGAAAGCGCCTCACTGAGTACCGGTGGACTGGCGACTAGCTTAACGGAAATGTCTTCTTCAGTTTTGGACCTATGCAGACTGTCTCTGTCTTTATCCTTACATTTTTTTCAGAAGATCAGTTGCTGGATGGCTTAATGAAGCCATTTTGGAGTACGGAGATCGAGAACAAAAGTATTTAGCTACAAAAATAGCCAGACGATGGGGAACGTTGTGGTTTGGGCCTAAACAGGTGAAGCAGTAAGAATGAAAATCTCTATGAGGTATTTGCTTTCCACAGGCAAGACAACTGTTAATCTTTTCTGACAGTGGTTAGAACAAGAAAAAAGGCTACCCGACGGGGTACTTATCTTTGTGAAGACTTCAGGTCTGAAACACGAAAACTAACATTTCAGGAGTCGGCCGACCGGCACTTGCAAACTGCTTCTGCTTTGGGCACTGCACGGCAAGAAAGACTGATGCAATGGCATCGGCTGCATGTTTTATACCCCTGATAACCTGACATCATGGAAGAAGCGATAGCATCCGATGCAGAAATCTGAAGACTCTGGTACTCAGGCCGGCTGAGGGCTACCTGCAAGCAGATAACCCAAATGTGATAACTGCAACAGTGAAACACAAAGAACATCACAAATACAGTAAAAGTAGATGAATAAAGTGCAATTTTTTTATATAAAAATAGAAAACGAGCAAACTGATTTAAACAAATTACCAAATTAACCAGCAAAAAAGCTCAAAACTGAGCCCTGTTCCAGCAGTTTTCAAAAAGACAAGTTCTAACTGCATACTCTTGCCACTAGGGTGCAGGGGAACCTTCTCTAAAATAGATGGCCTGGATTAGTGCTCAAGTTATACAAACAAAGCTAGATTCAGCATGCCTGAATCTAGTCTATGCTACAGCAAACAAGGAGCATCCGTTTCAGAAAGAAACAGTTCAAATAAGCAGGCACAATAATTCTTTAACCAGAAATTCCCAGCTCAGAAGGGAAGAATCTAACCTCTCCTCCCACAACAGTGTAGACCACAAACCTTAATGTAAAATAACTGGCCTGAAAACCAAGTGCTTAAACCAGAACTAATACACTTTTAGAATAACAGACACTGAGCCTGCAATCATAATTCCCATTTTAGAAGAAAGTAAGCTACCTGTCCTGCCACAACAGTGCAGACCACAAACATTTTTTAATGTAAAACAACTGGTCTGAAGCCCAAGTGCTTAAACCAAAAGGCTTAGAATAACAGTTACAATTTAATCAGGCTACAACCAAGCAGTAATAAATGCAGCAGAATAAATACAATTGATTACTTTTAAGAAGAGGCAAAAGCAAAATAAAGTGCATTTTTTTAGTAGAGTGCAAGTAGAGAGGAAAGAGGAGCAGAAGAAAAATTCAAGGTTAAGAACCTAAGTGGGTTGGCCTTCTCAAATGTTCTCTCTGTATTAAGTAGAGTGAATACCAGACTTTGAGGGGTGTCCCAGATCAAATTTACAGTAGGGGCAGGCAACTGCAAGCCACTAACTACAACAACTCTACAAGAACAGGGTGGGAGGGAGGGGGAAAACATGACTGACAGACCTTGATGCTTTGCCAGAGTTGGCCTGCATCTGTCACTCCTAGGTTTCTTGACTGGCTAAGGCTCTTGCCACCCCCATTGTGCCTTTTTCAGGCGATGTTCTAAAGACCAAATTACCACCATAACAGCTATAAATAAATACAAACTGAAGGTCATGTTGCTCAACTCCAGAATTAGATGCACTTGCTCGATGCACTCCTCAAAATGGAGAACATCGCCATTTGTGCTGTAACAAAGAACTGGTTTAAAGTTGCAGAAAGCACCTCTGCACTACCAGGACATAACTCATTCCATGTCTTTCGGCCACAGAACATGGACTAAAGCTCCAAAGGTGGTGGTGTCTCCATGTTCATAAAGGATATGCACACCTCCAGACCAGCAGCCCAACATAATGCATCTGAGATACTTCAGGTACAACCAACATTGGGCAAGATGGCAAGTCAGGGCACAATGGTACCTACTATACTGAGCCAACAGATACTGCCAACATACTGGTCGACAGATTCAGTGCCAACTTTACCCCGCTCTCCTCTCCTAAAAGACCAATTACAATACCAGAGGAATGCCAGGCACCCAGCATTACTGCAGCACAGGTTAAAGCTGCATTGTCCAAGGCCATGAATACAGCTTCCATGGTACCCAACAATATCCCTGGATGTATTCTATATGAACTACAAAGTGAACTGGCACTATATCTGTGTTACCTGTTCAGTCACAGCCTCACCTCAGGCTTTGTCCCTACCGAATGGCGCACTGCTACAGTCATCCCTCTCCATAAAGGGGGAGCGACTACAGAGCCTGGGAATTATCGCCCCATTAACCTGAGGAGTCTGATATGTAAGGCTATGGAGAGCATCATAACGGACCTAATTAAGAAGGATACAGGGAATCTCCAAACTCTAGATCCCACACAATTTGGTTTTGTGAAAGGTAGATCATGTCTGCTCAACCTGGTTGACTTCTTTGAGTCAGTCACCAGAGTTGTGAATGAGGACAAGGCAGCTCATACAGCCTACCTCAATCTGGCCAAGGCCTTTGATACCATTCCCCACTCAGGAATTATTGATAAACTCACCAAACTAGGCATCAGCCCCTATATCACTAGGGGGCAGCAAATTGGCTCACAGACAGAACCCACAGTGTGAAAGTAGGTGACTCCAAGTCAAACTGCTGACCAGTCACGAGTGGAGTCCCACGGGGATCGGTCCTGGGTCCTCTCCTGTTTGGCATCTACTTCTCAGAAGTCCAGGCCAACACGAAGGGACTCTGGCTGACCAAGTTCACAGACGACTTCAAGCTGGGAGCCATTAACTCCCCATGTGATGTAGACATCCCACAGAAAGGCCTTACTGAGACCAATGACTGATGTCAAAACCATAACCTTAAGCTTAATGCCAAAAAATGTGTCGTCATCCCCTTTGGGAAAAACTCAGTTCCCACTAATTACCACACTGATGGGAGCCCACTGAACACTGAAGGTGTTATAAGAGATATGGGGATACAGGTTGACAGCAACCTCTCCATCAACCACCACATTGCCACTGTGGTCAGAAAATCCTTCTCTGTGGCACATCTCATCATTAAGGGTTTTGCATCTAGGAAGAAAGAGGTCATCATCTCTCTCTACTCTTCCCTCATTAGGCCAATCATCAAGTATAATGCATCATTTGGCATGTACCTCACTAGACACATGTAACAGCTGGAAAGGCCACAAAAGTACCACACAAAGAGGATCCTAGGCCTTAAACACGTCCTACATGGATAGACTCAAAAAAACCCAGCTATTCTCTGTCTTGTATCGTCTAGTAAGAGGCGATCTCTGCTTGACTTACAAAGCCATGTGTGACCAAGCGCTGTTAGAAATGCTACATCGAAAGAAATCCCAATCCCTCCATACCACACGCTCCAGAGACCTCAACCTCAATACCAGAATCAACAGAACATGCTGGAGGGCCAGGTTCATAACCCAGAGACTGTCAATACTCCAAACTGACGTCCCATACATGTCAAGCAGAACACTTCACTGGCCCTCTTCAAGAGAAATCTTGATGAGTGGATGGGAAATAGAAAGTTCACCCTGGGGATCACTCCAGTGGCTCTATATGATAGTGTGACTGGGAACTAACATCTGGTGACACAATGCCAGGGTACTTCTATGGGCTAGGCTTGTAAAGGCTCCAGGGGCATTAGCCTAGTACAAACTATGAACCTATAAAGCAGGGTGGAGAGCAGGTGAGTTCTGGCAACTGCCTGTCTTCTGGTGCTAGTGAGTATGGGCTTGAGTCTGTATAGACTTCCTAGTTTTATGTTTTTTTGATAGACTGGGATAGGTGTAAACTGAGTTTCAAATTACTGTCTATTAGCATACCTCTCAACTGTACAGATTTTTGCAGAATGTCCAGATTTTTGCCTAACACGTTTGGTTCGTTTTTCATACAATTGTGTTTTTCTGGCAAATCATTGGTAATTCAAGACTGAAGTCAGAAAATAGCATACATTTGAGTTTCAGACTTCATACCCTTCAGAAAATTCATGCTAATGCAAAACATGTTATTCTATCAACTTTCTAGGTTTGTAGGAGCAATATTTAAAACTTTTCCTTATTTCTGGGCCTTTGTCCCCCATTATTTATTGCTTTGTTCAGATTTCTTGTTTTAAGAGACTGAGAGGCATGTCTATTAGCACATCTAGTAATTTTGTTTGGTTTACAGTTGATATTATAGTATTACTGGATGAATATAGCTGGAATGGAGTTGTGAGGTAACTTGATTTACTCGGGTGAAGTAGCATGAAGTAGCATAAAGTGTGAACTTTGGCCAGCACTTTTTTCAAATAATACACAATTTAAATGAATTTGTGTTGCACTGAGCAATATCTAGCTGGAAGTTGTGACTCTGTTTTTTCAGTAGGTCCCCACCCACCCTCCCTGTTTTTGTTTTGGTGTTAATCTTGGTGGCTTTGAAACTGCCCGCCCCTCTTGTAAATTTGCACTTGGATACTCCTCCTGGGCCCATCTCATTTGCTCACAAAAAAATGTATCTGCTTTTACTGTATTTGTGATTCTTCCTACTTTATTTTGCTTTTGTGTCATCTTAAAAGTACTCAATTGTATTTATTACTGCTTGGTGTAACTCATTCTAAGCCTTTTAGTTTAAGCACTTGGGCTTCAGACCAGTTGTTTTACATTAAGAAGGTTTGTGGTCTGCACTGTAGTGGCAGAACAGGTAGCTTACATCCTTCTAAGTTGGGAACTGCTGATTGATGGCTCAGTGTCTGTTATTCTAAAAGTATATTAATTCTGGTTTAAGCACTTGGGCGTCAGGCCAGTTATTTTACATTAAGAGGGTTCGTGGTCTGCACTCTTGTGGGAGGAGAGGCTGGACTCTGCCCTTCTGAGCTGGGAATTTCTGGTTAAAGGCTTATAGTGCCTGCATATTTGAACTGTTTCTTACTGAAATTGGTACACCTTCTTTGCTGTAGCATAGACTAGATCCAGGCCTGCTAAATCTAGCTTTGTTTGTATGCTTGTTATTTCCCTGAAATGCTAATTCCACCTAAAACGCGGCTTTTCAGCGCGTTTGTGGATCCCTAGTGATATCTGCATTGCTTACTGTACTTATTTCCTTGTTTCACTTGAAAGAAAGTTACTGTTTGCCATTTTTGCAGTTAAGTTACCTGCAACACATTGCATTTAAGTTACCTGGCACTTGCTCACTAAAGCAATTATATAAGTCAGCACTAAAAAATTAAAAGCACTACACCCTAACAAACTCCTCTTGAGTACCTTGTTCCCCATTGGCCCTTTTTTCAATTATAAAGGAATTACCAATACTATTCTAGCATGTCCAAAGGTCAGTTGTCAAATCTCCTCTCCGGTCCAGCTGGTGAATCTGGGAATCTTGAGGCAATGTTACAACTGCCTCATGTACACAGACAACCCTCTCCTCCTCCCAACAAATTCCAACACATGTGAGAGATGCAACCATATAGCCAAACTGGAGGCTAAGCTCTCTCAACTCAGTACTGGCGTAACCAGCCAGGAGGAGAAGGAAACCACACTCACTACAATTCCAGTCTCACATAGACCTACCACGACAGCAAACCAAACACAAACACACAAAAACATACTCGGAGGCGCTAAATAAAAATCTGCCTAAGCAGCAGACACCCAAGCAACTGCTACCCCAAAACAAAACACGTGCAACACATAGCTCACAAAGCCAGTGTGCCAAACAGTCACAGCCCTTAAGGCTAAACAACACACCTGATACACTTGTAATAGGTGACTCTATCGTCAGGCACACTGAAGTCCAGTTCACCTGGCTGAACAAGGAGAAGGTCACGGTGAGCTGCCTGTCGGGCGCTAGGATCCGCCACATAACATAAGCACTCAGGTCACTCCAAGGCAAGTACAAATATGACTCAGTCATTGTCCATGCTGGTGTGAATGACCTGAGACATACTCCTTGGACTACATGAAGAGAGACATAGAGGAGCTCAGGCCGGTATGGCCCTGACCTTGAGTAGCATCTTACCCTCACCAAGAATGATGCCACAATATGAAGACAAGATGATCAATTTCAACAATTGGCTTACGTATTGGTGTCATTCAAAGGGGATCCAATGCCTGTCAGCCTGGGATGACATAGGTTCATAGGTTTATACTAGGCTATCTGCCCTAAGGCATTTATAAGCCTAGCCCAAATTTTTGTGGCTTACGCCACCCCTTATATGAAAAAATACTGTGCCCATTAGTTTGTTGTGTCTCTGTCCAGCAGTGACACAGAGATGATTCCCGGGGTAAACCTACGATCTCCCATCCACAGGTCTAGATTTCTCTTGAACAGAGTCAGCGAGGTGCTCTGCCTCACATGGACCGGGATTTTATTCCACAGCATAGGGAGTCTCTGAGTGATAAATCTATCCCTCCAGCACGTCCTATTTATATCCTTGCTAAGGTTTAAGTCGCTTGCTCTAGTGGTTTTGGTGGATTTGGATTTTTTGAGGTGGAGCATGTCCATTAATTCCGGGTTGGACATGGCCTTGTATGTCAGGCACATGTCACCTCTGAGCAGACGGTATGCGACTGAATAGAGCTGGAGTTTCTTCAATCTGGCAGCATATGACAGATTTTGGAGTCCCTTTATCCTTTTGGTGAGGAACTTTTGGGGTCTCTCCAATTGCTGCAGATGTCGGGTGAGATACATCCCGAATGTGGGCATTGTACTCGATCATTGGTCTGATAAGTGAAGAGTACAGGGGAACAATGACCTCACTAGATCTGGATGTGAATCCCTTCATGATCAGGTGGGCAATGTAGAAGGTCTTTCTAACCACTTTAGCAACGTGAGTGTCAAAAGAAAGGCCACTGTCAACCTGGGTCCCCAGGTCCCTGATAACCTCTTCTGTGCTTAGTGGATTGCCACCTATATGGTAGCTTGGGGTTACCTTGTTTTTCCCGAAGGGTATGACTATACATTTTTGGCGTTTAACTTCAGGCCATGGCTCTGGCACCAGCTATCTGTTTCCGTGAGTCCCTTCTGAAGGATATCCGTGTCCGATGCACTTTCCACTATGGCCCAGTTTACAGTCGTCTGCAAACTTTGTCAGCCAAAGTCCTCCCATGTTGGCCTGTACTTCTGAGAAGTAGATGCCGAACAATAGGGGCCAAGGACCGAGCCCTGTGGGACACCACTTGTGACCGGCTTGGAGTCTGACATAGCGCCAGCAACTCTAACCCTGTGGGTTCTGTCCTTAAGCCAGTTTGCAACCCATCTTGTGACATATGGGTTTACATTTAAGCTGGTAAGTTTTTCTACAATACCCGAGTGGGGTATTAAAGCCTTTGCAAGGTCAAGGTAGGCTGTATGGACTGCCTTTCCCTCATCAATGGCCTTGGTGACTGTTTCGAAGAAGTCGACCAAGTTCAAAAGGCATGATCTTCCCTTGACAAAGCCAAACTGGGTCGGGTCCAATGTCTGCAAGTCCCCTATATCTTTGTTTATGAGCTCCATTATGATCCTCTCCATAGCTTTGCAGACTAGACTTGTTAAGCTTATGGGGCGGTAATTACCAGGGTCCGTGAGGCGCCTTTCTGGAGTGGGACCACAGTTGCCATACGCCACTCCTTGGGCACGTATCCTGTGGTAAGGCTGAGATTAAACAGCTGCCTTATGTGCGTGTTTAATTCCTCATTTAGCTCGTGTAGCACACAGCCGGGGACACCATCCGGTCCCATTGATGCTGTGTTTTTAGCTTTAGAGAGAGCAGCTTTCACCTGCGCATTTCAGATGTCCGGGAGGCTACACTCGGCTGGGATAGTTATCTCTCCTTTAGGGGGGGGGGGTGAAGTTTGCACTGAACCTGTCTGCCAGTATGTTGGCAATGTCTGTGGGTTCAGTGATTTTTGTATCATTTTGGACTAATTCTGAGCATATCTGGGAGTTTCCACCCAGGTTCCTAACATAGCTGAAAAAGGCCTTATGATTGTCCTTTGAATCCATGGCAATTTTTCTCTCAAAATTGGCCTTAGTTGATTTTATGAGTGCTCGTATTTTTTTACTAATAATGATCAGGGGTGACTTCCGTTTTATGGATTTTGTTCTATCATGTAATAGCTTTCTCCTCTTATTGTAAAGTTTGTTAATGGCTGGGGTCCACCAGACTGGACGTTTGCCCTTTGTGGAGAGTCTTGGTTTTATTTGGGATTGCCTGATCCATGCAGTCCTGGAGGTGTTCATGGAAGGCATTTGTAAGGGCTTCCGCAGCTTGGGTTGTGGTTTCCACTGGCTCAGGGGCCTTGAAGGATACGACACCAGTCTTGAGTAGTGTGAAGTTTGCTTTAGAGAAGTTCTTCACTATGGTCTTTTTTGTTTGGGGTGGGGGCGGGATGTGGATTTCCAGTGAGATTAGTTTATGATCAGATCTCACCAATGAGGGATATACTTCCGGTGTGGAGCATTTTGTCCCCATGTCTGTGACAATGAGATCTAGTATATTTTCTCCTCTCGTGGGAACAGTGACTAGCTGTTCCATGGCATTTGAATTTATGAACTCCAGGAACCGTTGGGCTAGAAAGTTAGGGCTTGAGTAATGTTCCCAGTCTATATTCGGGTAGTTGAAGTCACCCAATATGATGGTGTTTGGAGATACATTTATACCCTCCAGTGTCTTCAGGAAGGCTGTGTGGGGTTCCTGAGTTTGAGAGGGTGGCCTGTAGCATGCTACAATTTGTAGAGCAGTTTTGCCTATGGTTAGTTGCACCTGGATGGTTTTCGAAGCTTCGTGCGTTGCCCTCAACCTGGAGGTGTGGGTATCCTTTATGAATATGGATACACCCCCTCCTTTTGTGGTGTGGTCCGGGTTTTGGGGCCAGAACGCATGATATGAGGTAAAACCTAATAGTGCCGGGGTGCTCTCAGGAGCCTTGAACCAGGTTTCAGTTACAGCACAGACATCGATGTTCTCCATACTGAGAAGGGCCTCGAGTGCGTGCATTTTGAGATTTAGACTTCTGGCATTGAGCAGCATTACCCTCAGTTTCTTCCCATTTTTGTTTTCTAGGGTGGTAGGTTTAGAATTTGAGCCTTGCCTAAAAAGGCACTATGGGGTGGCAAGAGCCTTAGCCAATATCCGAATCCCAGGGTGACAGGTGCAAGCCGTCCCTTGGCAGCGTGGCTTGTCAAGCATGTCATCCCAGGCAGACAGACACTGGATCCCCTTTGAATGACACCAGACATTAAGCCAATTGTTAAAGCTGATCATCTTGTCTCTATATTGTGGCATCATTCTTGGTGAAGGAAGGATACTGCTCAGGGTTAGGGTCATACCTGCCTGGGCTACATAATCAGAGAGCTCCTCTAGGTCTCTTTTCATGTAGTCCAGGGAGGTACGTCTCAGGTCGTTCACACCAGCATGGACAATGACTGTGTCATATTTGTACTTGCCGTGGAGTGACCAGTGCTTGTGTTATATGGCGGATTCTAGCGCCCGATAGGCAGCTTACTGTGACCCTCTCCTTGTTCAGCCTGGTGAGTGGGACGTCAGTGTGTCTGACTATGGAGTCACCTATGACAAGTATGTTTGGTGTTGTATTTGGCCTTAAGGGCTGTGACTGCTTTGCACACTGCTTTTGTGGTTTATGTGTTGCTTGTGGGGTGTCTTGAGGTAGCAGTTGTTTGGGTGTCTGCTTTGGAGGCCTCTGCTGTTTAGGTAAATTTTTACTCAGAGCCTCCGAGTATGTCTTTGTGTGTTTATGTGTTTGATTCAGTGGAGTGGTAGCATTATGTGAGGCTGGTTTTGTGGTGTGTGTAGTTGCCTTCTCCTCCTGTCTGGCCTTGCCAGTCCTGAGTTGAGAGAGCTCAGCCTCCAGTTTGGCTAAATAGCTGCATCTCGCAAGTATTTGTGTTATGTGGGAGGAGGAGAGGGTTGTCTGTGTACATGAGGCAGTTATAACATTGCCTGAAGATTCCCAGATTCACCAGCTGGACCGGAGAGGAGATTGACAACTGACCTTTGGACATGCTAGAATAATATTGGGAAATCCTTAATTGAAAACAAGGGCCAGTGGGGAGTGAGGGTGTAGTGCTTTTAATGTTTAGTGCTGACTTCTATAATTGCTTTAGTGAGCAAGTGCCAGGTAACTTGAGTGCAATGTGTTACAAGTAACTAAATGCAAGAACGACAAACAGTAACTTTCTTTCAAGTGAAACAAGGAAATAAGTACAGTAAGCAATGCAGATATCACTAGTGATCCACAGAAGCGCTGAGAAGTTGCGTATTAGGTGGAATTAGCTTCCAGGGAAATAACAAGCAAACAAACAACAAGCATATAAACAAAGCTAGATTCAGCAGGCCTGGATCTAGTCTATGCTAGAGCAAACAAGGTGTACCAATTTCAGTAAGATACAGTTCAAATATTCAGGCACTATAAACCTTTAACCAGAAATTCCCAGCTCAGAAGGGCAGAGTCCAGCCTCTTCTCCCACAAGAGTGCAGACCACGAACCTTCTTAATGTAAAATAACTGGCCTGAAGCCCAAGTGCCTAAACCAGAACTAATACACTTGGACACTGGGCTCTAAATCAGCAGTTCCCAACTTAGAAGGATGAAAGCTACCTGTCCTGCCACCACAGTGCTTGCCACAAACCTTCCTAATGTAAAACAACTGGTCTGAAGCCCAAGTGCTTAATCCAAAAGACTTAGAATGATAGCTACACTTTAATCAAGTTACAACCAAGCAGTAATAAATACCATTGAATACTTTAGAGAATGTCTGGATTAGTGCTCAAGTTACACAAACAAAGCTAGATCCAGCAGGCCCGAATCCAGTCTATGCCACAGCAAACAAGGCGCACCAACTTCAGTAAGAAACAGTTCAGATATGCATGCACTATAAGCCTTTAACCAGAAATTCCCAGCTCAGAAGGGCAGAGTCCAGCCTCTCCTCCCACAAGAATGCAGACCACGAACCCTCTTAATGTAAAATAACTGGCTTGAAAGCCCAAGTGCTTAAACCAGAATTAATACACTTTTAGAATAACAGACACTGAGCCCTCAATCAGCAGTTCTCAACCTAGAAGGATGTAAGCTACCTGTTCTGCCACAACAGTGCAGACCACAAACCCTCTCAGTGCAAAACAACTAACTGGTCCGAAGCCCAAGTGTTTAAACCAAAAGGCTTAGAATGAGTTACACCAAGCAGTAATAAATACAATTGAGTATTTTTAAGATGATGCAAAAGTAAAATGAAGTAGGTAGAAACACAAGTACAGTAAAAGCAGATAAAAATTTATCTGAACAAGTGCTGAGATCAAAGAAACAGATTTGAGTGCTGAAACTAGAAAACTGGCTAGTTATAAGAAAAAAAACAAGCTAGAAGGCTTCCCTCAAACACAGAAGGGCTTGGGGGCTCAGAAGCCTACAAATAGTCTATACCACTTAACAAGAAAGGCAGGAAATAAGCTTAATTTTTTTTTTCTATTTCCCAGATGCTCTCTTTGTACACAGTAGGAGTGCCTGAAATCGGAATATGATCTCACTGCACTCAGTTGAGTGAGCAAATGAGATGGGCCCAGAGGCAGGCTGAGGGGCGGGCAGTTTCAATGCCAGTAAGATTAACACCAAAACAAAAACAGGGAGGGTGGCTGGGAATAACTGAAGAGCAGAATAACTTCAGTTAAATATTCCTTCAACACTCCTTCATACACAGTTTAAATCAAATTAAATACTGTATTTTTTTTTTAAAAAAAGTGCAGATAAAGGTACTTAAATTCTCTTATACGTCCAGTTGAATATAACCAAGTTCTTAGCTGGCCAAAGCTGAGGTTTTAAAGCCCGACAAGCCACGATGCTTCGCTAGGGACGGCTTGCACCTGTCACCCCTGGGCTTTCGGATATTGGCAAAGGCTCTTGCCACCCCATAGTGGCTTTTTTAGGCAAAGCTCAAAAGACAAACCCACCTCCATAGGTATCACAAGGGATAAGAAATTAAGAGTAATGCTACTCAACGCCAGAAGTCTAAACCTCAAGATGCACGCACTCAAAACTCTCCTTAGCGTGGAAAACATTGATATCTGTGCAGTAACAGAAACCTGGTTTAAGGCTCCCGAGAGCCCCCCAGCACTATCAGGTTACACCTCATACCATGCTTTTCGGCCCGAAAACTTGGACCGAACCACAAAAGGAGGGGGAGTATCAATATTCGTCAAAGATACCCACACCTCCAGGTTGGTGGCACAGCACGAAGCATCAGAGACTATCCATGTGCAACTAACAGTGGGTAAAGCTGCCTTCCAGTTTACAGCCTGCTACAGACCACCCTCCCAAATCCAGGAACCCCACTCGGCCTTCCTGAGAACACTGGAAAATATGAAGGTCTCTCCAAACACCATTATATTGGGCGACTTCAACTACCCAAATATAGACTGGGATCATTACTCTAGCTCCAACACCCTAGCCCAAAGGTTCCTAGAATTTATAAACTCAAATGCTATGAACAACTTGTTACCACTCCCACAAGAGGGGAAAACATACTGGACCTGATCATCACCAACATGGGGACTCTATGCTCCAGACCAGAAGTGTATCCCTCACTGGTAAGATCAGACCATAAACTAATCTCACTGGATATTTACATCCCAACCCCACCCCCTGCCCAGAAAACCACAGTAAAAAACTTCTCTAAAGCAAATTTCACACTCCTCAAAACCGAGGTGGAATCCTTCAAAGCCCCCGGGCCTGTGGAAAATACGGCCCAGACCGCAGAAACCTTTATAAACGCATTCTATGAACACCTTCAGGAATGCATGGATCATACAATCCCAAATAAAACCAAGACCCAATCCTCTAAAGGCAGAAGTCCTGTCTGGTGGACCCCAGCCATAAACAAACTATACAACAGAAGGAGGAAGCTACTACATGATACAGCAAAATTCCAAAAAGGGAAGGCATCTCTGATCAGTATTAGCAAAAAACTACGGGCACTCATAAAATCGTCTAAGGCCAGCTTTGAGAGAAAAATTGCACAGGACACTAAGGATAATCACAAGGCTTTCTTTAGTTATGTTAGGAACCTGGGTGGTAATTCCCAGATATGCTCAGAATTAGTCCAAAATGACAAAAAACACACCGAACCCACAGACATTGCCAACATCCTAGCTGACAGGTTCAGCGCAAACTCCCCCCCTTCCCCACCAAAAGGGCAAATATCTATCCCAGCAGATTGCTGCCCCCCTGACATCTCAGATGCTCAGGTAAGAGCCGCCCTCTCCAAAGCAAAAAACACAGCATCAATGGGACCAGACGGTGTCCCGGGCTGCGTCCTACATGGACTCCAAGAAGAGCTAAACCCAAACAAAAAACTACTGTTCAATCTTAGCCTTACCACAGGATATGTTCCCAAAGAGTGGCGTACAGCAACAGTGGTCCCTCTCCACAAAGGTGGTGCCTCAACGGATCCTGGAAACTATCGCCCCATAAGCCTGACTAGCTTGGTCTGCAAAGCTATGAAAAGGATCATCATGGACCTCATAAATAAAGATATTGGGGACCTACAGACACTGAATCCTACTCAGTTCGGCTTTGTTAAGGGCAGATCCTGCCTCTTAAACCTGGTCAATTTCTTTGAGACAGTCACCAAGGCCATTGACGAGGGGAAGGTGGTCCACACAGCCTACCAGGACCTCGCAAAAGCCTTTGATACAATACAACACTCTGGCATTATAGATAAGCTCACCAGCTTAAATATAAACCCCTATGTCACTAAATGGGTTGCAAACTGGCTCAAGGACAGAACCCACATGGTTAGAATTGCTGGAGCCATGTCAGACTCCAAAGCAGTTACAAGTGGCATCCCACAAGGCTCAGTCCTGGGACCTCTCTTGTTCGGTAAATATTTCTCGGAGATACAGGCCAACATGGAAGGACTGTGGCGGACCAAGTTCGCAGATGACTGCAAACTGGGTGCCATAATCGATTCTCCAGCCGACACAAGCATCCTCCAAAAGGGCCTCATAGAAACAGACAACTGGTGCTAGAGCCATGGCCTCAAGCTAAACGCCAAAAAGTGTACAGTCATCCCCTTTGGCAAAAACAAAGTGCCCACAAATTACCACATAGGTGGTAATCCATTAAGTACGGAAGAAGTAATTAGGGACCTGGGGACCCAAGTTGATAGCAATCTCTCATTTGACAACCACATGGCCAAAGTGGTTAAAAAAACATTTTATATAGCCCACCTAATCATGAAGGGATTCACATCTAGATCAGGGGAGGTCATCGTGCCTCTTTACTCATCCCTCATCAGGCCCATAATTGAGTACAATGCCCCTTTTGGGAATGTACCTTACCAGACACCTGCAGCAACTGGAAAGAACCCAAAAGTACCTCACCAAGAGGATCAAAGGGCTCAAACAGATGTCATATGCTGCCCAGTTAAAGAAACTCCAGCTCTACTCAGTGGCATACCGCTTGCTCAGAGGCGATCTGTGCCTGACGTATAAAGCCATGTCCAACCCGGAATTAAGGGACATGCTGCACCTCAGAAAATCCAAATCCCATCGAGCTACGCGCTCGAGAGACTTGAGCCTCAGCACTGAAATAAATAGGATATGCTGGAGGGACAGATTCATAACCCAGAGGCTCCCTTCACTCTGTCTAAGTCCCTCATTGACTCTCTTCAAGAGGAATCTTGATGAGTGGATGGGAGATCGTAGGTTTACCCCGGGTATCACTTCTGTGTCACTGTTAGACAGAGGCACAGTATATTAACCTCGAAAAAGGGCATAGAAAAATTAATTTAAAATGGGTGGCGAAAGCCAAACACACTCTGGCTAGGCTTATAAATGTCCTAGGGCAGATAGCCTACTATGAACCTATTAACCTATGAGCTTAGTTTTGGATGGATTCAGAATTAATTGTAATTCTGATAACCGGACTTTGACAGCTAGGGAGGACTGCTGCATCTTAGCTTAGAGTTCTTTTAGGGTAGGTGCAGCACAGATGACATGGAGTCATCAGCATACTGGGCAATGCAGGCTAGAGAAGTTGCTGTATGAAGCCTGTTGGTAAATATACTGAAGAGTAGTGCACCTAGAATTGATCCTTGGGGGACACCATGGTAAAAGGGAAGAGAAGTCATGTTGCCATTTGACAGCTTGTTGACAGTTAAGTAACTAAGGAACCATGTGACTGGTGGATGGCTAAGTTTTAGGAAGGAGAGTTCGTTTCAGGCTTTATGTCTTAGTTTGAGCAAATTTTTATCATCTTTAGATAGCAAAGGGTCACAGTTAGATTTCACTCATAGTTCTACATTCTACATGGGCTAGGCTGTTTAGTACATCAAAGAAGGTAGTGTTTAAATAATCCACAGCAGTACCTAGGGGTAGTGCTTTGAGTGGAATCCAGTCACATTTTTGTAAGACGGAGTTAAAGATTTGAGCATCAGTTTTGTTGTTGCGAATTTGATGGACAGTAGTATTTCCATGTGGGTGAAGATGGTGTCTTAATATGTTGGTAGAGGATCACTAATGTTATCAGTGAGACAGCCTGATTGGTAGGCTAGGGAAGTTTTTCTAGTTAGAATCCAGTCTAGAATAAAAGGTCTTTTGGTTGCCTTGTCTATTCTGGTTGTGGAGTGTATGAGACCTGGGTGAATCCATATACGTTACTATAGTTACTGGGGTTATCAGAGTCATAGAATCAGTATTAAAGTTGCCCATTATGATAGTTTCCTGTGGGAATGTTACTGGTATTCAGTGTAGGAAAATCCTTACTTTCTGGATTACTGCCAGGAGGAATACAAGTATCTATTACGGTTAGATATTTGTTGTGGTTTATTTCTAGTTTGCTAAACAGTACCTCTATGTTACTGAAATCAGGTATGTTTGGTTGTATGGGTTCTACTTTTACATTTTGTTTATACAGTAAGGCTATACCACCTCCACACTTGTTTTTTCTGTCATGTCTATGTATATTATAACCTGGAGGAAGAATTTCATTGTTGGAGATTTCAGGTTTTTGTCAGAACTATAATAACGGGAGTAAAGTGATAGGTTGGCATGGAGTTTGTGCATTTTATTCATGGTTTGAGTGTATGTCCCCAGAGAGCTTTAACTGTGTAGCGAAGTATAGAAAAAGTTTAGAGAGCTTACGTATGAGTTTTACAATTCTGAGAGATGTTTTGAGATTTAGGAAAGAGTGGAAGATATGTATTTGGAAATTATCCTATGTATGTAGTGTTGTATAGGTTAGAAGCAATTACAAGGTTGAGAGATAATGGGTGGTGAAGGCATGAATTGGTATCTGAAGGAGGGGAGAAAGTGTTGTGTAGTTTAACCTGATTTTAACCTGATAGATTAGAAAACACGAAAATATCTGCAGAGTGCAGATGACAGTGTGTATGGATAACATTTGTAAGCGTTGGGACAAACAGGTGACATTACGTATAGAGGAGGGAAAGGGGATTTAGAAAAGGGGACAAATAATGTGACGTATCATATAGGAGGGGCTTGTGGTCAAGTTTAGAGTGGCAGAAGTAGAACTTGGAGAATATGATGTGGTGTAAGAAGTGATAGAAGTATAATAGGTAAGAAGATGTGAATTAGATAGTTGGTGTGCATAAGTTTCAAGGGGATGGTAGTATATTAAGAGTTAAAATAGGTAAAGGAAAGTTAGGTACTAGTAGTGTGGAGTTGAGAAGGTTCAGGTGTTACTGTGTTGTAAACAGTAGTAAGGTGTGATGTAGACAGTAGTTGTAAGTTAACTGGATATTAAGGATAAGGAGGGGTAGGTCAGTGTCCCACGGGATATGGAGAAAGTTATATGTGGTATGGGTGTGTAGACTGTGTTGTGTTGTGAATGGCTGAAAGTGAGTGGGGAGTGGTCAGCTAGACGTAAGTATCGATTAAGTGGGGGGGGGTGGGAATTGGAAGTAGGGTAGGAGAGTGGAGTGAGCCCAAGTGCAGCAAGGGTGAACGGAGCAGGTTTAACCTGGTCACCAAGCCCATGCAGAAACTAATCAGGGGAAAAAAGGAAGAGCAGGTCAGTGCCAAAGTTGCATTTTACCACTTCTACTATAGCTCAAATGAAAATACAGAAACAGTGGTGTTTTACTTTTGATATCATACATGTTGTCTTACTTCAATTAGCAGTTGGCGATCAAGAGTTAAAACAATCAGAATGTACCATAAGCACTGTATGAAAAAAAACTATCCTAAACGAAGGGCAAATCCTTAGAGTGGGAAGACTGCTTGTACGCTACTAGATTTACAGACTCAAGACCAAAAGTCCAAAGTATACAGGTGTAGGGGGGGGACCCAAACAGTATTGTCCCAGCTAGTGTGCACACCACTTACAGCAGACTCAAGTAAAATTAAAGTTAACGTAACAGGTAAATCACAGGGGCAAGACGTACACAGTAGGCAGAGAGCACTATCCCGGATTAGGGTTGCATACTCCACATAAAACTATTAGCGGAGAGTCAGCGTCAGGGAGCAATTGAAATGGAGTGATGGCAGCTTTTAGACGAGAAAAGTACAGTTTTGTACCTACCATAAATGTAGATGTTCGAAGATCCACATTGCTGCAGTCCTTACATATGGGTAAGTCCGCTGTCCTCGGTCGGCCCGAATACCAAAGTATTAGGCTGATGTCGGTCAAGGCGCTTAAAACTGACATCAGGATGTTAGGGTACAAAAGCGCATGACCGACGTCATTTCCTCAGTCTTTTCTTGCCCCAGATGTCAGAAGGCCCTAACAAGAAAGGCCAAAGCCAAAAACCAGCAAAAACAAACCAACCACCCATGCACTAACCATATTTACAATATGTACAACACAAACCACACCACCACCTTCAACAACAGAGGGGAAGGAGGGAGGGTAAATTGGACTGCAGCAATGTGGATCTTCGAACATCTACATTTATGGTAGGTACAAAACTGTACTATGTTCTTCATCTCACATTGCTGCAGTCCTTACATATGGGTAGAATCCCAAAGCAGAGGTAAGGGAGGATGGCAAAACTATAAAGCATTAGGAGCTGCCAAAATGCCCTGTAAAATTGCAGTGGCAAATCCAGCCCTAGATTTAGAGTAAAGTGGAAGGTGGTAATGCTTAGAGAAAGTATGCACTGAACTCCAAGTAGCTGCTTCCAAAATATCTTTAGTAGCCACCCCCCTTAAAAAAGCTGTAGAAGTGGCAGTAGCCCTAGTGGAAAGAGGCCTAATCCCAGCTGGAATCTCCTTACCATGATGGGAATAACAGAAAGCAATACAAAAACCAATCCACTTAGAAATAGTTTGTTTTGAAACAGGTTTGCCCTAAGAACCCAAAGCAAAAGAAACAAACAACTGCTGAGACTGCCTGAACCCTTTAGTTCTGCTCAAATAATATCGCAACTGTCTGTGTATATCCAAAGTGTGCAAAATCCTTTCCCTTTATTTTGGGGTTTGCATAAAAAGTAGGCAAATGAATAGTTTGGTTTAAAGCCACACTAGAAACCACTTTAGGCATAAAAGAAGGGTTAGTACGCAAAGACACCCTATCCTTGTGGAAAATTAAGAAAGGCTCAACTGCCATAAGGGCCTGTAATTCAGAAACCCTTCTCGCAGAGGTAATGGCCAACAAAAAAGCAGACTTCCATGATAAATATTTCAACTCTGCCGATGCTGCAGGCTCAAAAGGTTGTAGAGTGAGTTTCTCCAACACAAAATTGAGATCCCAAGCAGGAGTAGGAGCTCTACGTGGGGGTCTTATATTCTTTGCCCCCTAAGGAATTGCTTAAACAAAGGCTGAGAAAATAATGGTGGGTCACAGTCATAGTGAGCAGAAATTGCTGCAGCATGAACCTTTATAGAGGAGAAGGACAAACCTTTGTCCAATAACTCAGTAAGGTATTGAAGCAACACTTAAATTAGGTTTAGAAACATCAAAGTCCTTTGCTGTACTCCAAAATAAAAATCTCCTCCATTTATCTGCGTAAACTTTCCTTGTACTAGGCCTTCTGGCCTCCAAAATAACATTCAAAACTTGTTGTGGAAGCTGAGACCCTCCAGGGTTTAAAACAGAATATGCCAGGCTGTCAGATGTAGAGAATGAAGTTTGACATTGAGTAAATGACTGTTCTCCTGAGACAGCAGGTGAGGAATCAAGGCAAAGGCCATGGAGGCTCCTGTACCAGACTTCTCAGTAATGGGTACCAGTGCTGTCAAGGCCAATCTGGAGCTATTAAAATCATGTTTGGCTTGTCCTGTCTGACCTTCAGCAGTATCTTTGGGAGGAGAGGCAGAGGTGGAAAGGCATACACGTGAAGATTGCTCCAATTGAATGAGAGAGCA
This sequence comes from Protopterus annectens, assembly GCF_019279795.1. Lineage (NCBI taxonomy): Eukaryota > Metazoa > Chordata > Ceratodontiformes > Protopteridae > Protopterus > Protopterus annectens. Next base: position 55,680,523 of record NC_056737.1, on the reverse strand, counting down.
TCCACTTTCCAAGCTATGGGATGAAACCTTTTTGTGCAAAACTTTGGCAGCTGGTAATTTAGTGGAGAAGCGAACAGATCTATGTTTGGAGTTCCCCATAACACTGTCAATCTCTGAAATACATGAGGATCCAATTTCCACTCGTGGGGATCCATAATTTGTCTGCTCAACACATCTGCTAAGGAGTTCTGTGCTCCTGGCAGAAACCTTGCCTGAAGATTTAGCTGTAAACTGAGAGCAGTCTCCCACAAAATCAATGCTTGTCTGCATAGAGGATAAGAATGCGTTCCCCCTAGCTTGTTGATGTACCACATGACAGTTGTGTTGTCTGTTTGAATCAACACCTGCCCTGGAAGAAGTAAATCCTTGAAAGCTATCAATGCAAATTGGACTGCTAACATCTCCTTCAAGTTGATATGTAGACGTTGAAGTCTGGCAGGCCACGTGTCTTGTACCCATTTTCCATTTAGATGAGCTCCCCAAGCTTTGTCTGAGGCATCTGTCGTTAAAATCTGACTCGCCTCTGGCCGGGTCACAGAGAGTCCCTTGTTTAGGTGACATTCCTGAGCCCACCACAAAAATTCCTTTTGAATGCAAGGTATTATCTGAATGACAGTGTCCAAATCTTGGCAGTGCTGTGTCCATACATTCTTGAGATACCACTGTAGCTTCCTCATATGCAGTTTGGCATTGGGAAGTACCAGAATACAAGATGCCATGAACCCCAAGGCTTGAAGGACTGTCCTTGCAGTCAGCCTGGACTGACGAGACAATTGGTGGAAGTAAAGAGAAAGATTCTTTTGTTTGTCCGGGGTCAAAAGGCCATCTGGGATGCTGTATTCAGTCTCACACCCAGAAAGCACATGTCCTGAGAGGGTACTAGACTGGACTTTATTTCGTTCACAGAATACCCCAGGCATCTTAACACTGCCATCACATACTGTAAATGATGAAGAAGTTCGTCCTTTTCTTGGGCCAGAATCAGGCAATCGTCCAAATAAGGATAGATTTGTATTCCTCTTAGCCTGAAGAAAGCTACCACTGGAGCCAGAACCTTCGTGAACACTCTGGGCAGTAGATAAGCCAAAGGGCAATGCAGAGAACTGATAATGTGAAGTCCCAGCCAAAACGCAGATACTTCCTGCAACTGGGCCTGATAGGAACATGAAGGTAAGCTTCCTTGAGATCCAGAGTCACCATCCAGTGATCTTTGCCCAGCAGAGGTAAAAGCTGTTGTAACGTCAACATTTTGAACTTGGGAATGTCCAGATATGTGCTGAGGATAGATAAATCCAAAATTGGTCTCCACGTGTTTCCTTTCTTTGGTACTAGAAACAGGCGAGAATAAAATCCTAGGCCCACTTCTGGCATAGGGACCGGTTGTATGGCCCCTATTTGAAGTAGTAGAGAAATTTGTTTGTGAGCCTCTAGTCTTTGCTGAGGAGGAACGTCCGGCATGCCTTTGAAAGGAGGCAAGGTATGGAAATAAAACTTGTAACCCTGGTGTATGATATCCAATACCCATTTGTCTTGGGTAATCAACATCCAATTTTCCTTGAAGAGTGCTAACCTTCCTCCCAAAGGTGCTGCCAGGCAAGAAGGATCTGGCAGCTGAAAAAGTAGGTCATTGGGCCTGTTTACGAAAGGACTGGCCCCTGCCCTCACCCGAAGATTGTGCAGGTGAACTCCCTGTTCTAGGTCTGAAAGAACTCTGAGCTCTGCCCCTACCACGTCTAGATCTACCCCTAGACTGAGAATCATAAGACGGATACGTCCACCCCTTAGCAGGCCAATTCCTACTAAACTTCGGAGGCTGCACTTGCAAAAAATCTTTAACAGCCTGCATAGACTTAGCCTTGTCTTCCATTTTCTTCAAGACTGACTCCACAGGTGAACCAAACAACACATCAGACTGCAAAGGAGCATCCAAAATCCTTGTCTTAACATGGTCAGATAAATTCTGATCCTTCAGCCAGGTGTGCCTGCGAAGAACTGAGCCAGTGGCAGCCACCCTAGACGAGGCCTGCACAGCATCAAAACCACACTGTAATGAATGCTTACCCACCTGTTCAGAGACATGCACCAAATCTTGTAATTCTTTACACTCAATGCCTTCCGCCAGAGCATCCACCTTAGACTTCAATTGAGAAAGAAGAAAGTTTTGATATTTCAACATATGAAACTGGCAATTCAAAGCCCTCATAGCTAAGGTAGAAGATGTATAGACCTTCTTTCCCCATCTATCCAAAGCTCTGGCTTCTTTATCTAGAGGAACCGGATTTTTTACAACAGAGGCCTTGACACCCTTAGGTCCCTGACTAATAGTTTCTGGGTCCGCCCTAGGACTCTTATAATGATATTTATGAGCCTCAGGCACCCTGTAATACCTATCCGGTTTAACAGGAGCAGGAGGCAGAGAATCAGGATTAAGTGAAGCCTCTGCAAACACATCTTCCACAACATCCAGAACAGGGGGTATAGCCAAGGGCCTATGCTGGGGTAACAGCAAAAATTCCCTAAGCCTTTTCCGAGAATCAGAGAAGTCCTGACCTTCCCACTTAAAATGTTCCCTCATAGATCCCAACTCTGGCTCCACCCTAGGCCTCTTATCAGGAGGGGGCAAAGAACCTCTAATCAGAGTAATCAAATCTTCTGCCATTTTAAGCATGTGCTTCTTAGGCACAGACCCTGCTGAACTAGGAGTGACACCAACAGAAGCTAAAACTGGCCTGCCTCTGGGAGAAGCCTTGGAAACAGAAGGAGAAGGCCTAACCACCCTAGGAAGGGAGGGGAGTACAGTAACTTGAGAAGCCCCTTCAGCCTGACCTGCCTCCTGAGAGACCACCTCCTTGAAAATCAAAGTCTCCCCCTGAGACTCCAGAGAAGTCTCCGTCGGAACCACCGGTTCCACTGAAGCCTCTAAAGAACTGGCGTCCGGAACGGACGACTCATCTTGCCTGGGTTAAACTGCTTGGTCTTTGCGCTTCTTCACAGAAGCGGGCGCCGGAGAATCCGACGGCATATTATAATTGCACCGCTTCCCAAAGACCAGCCTAGCACAATCTAACCTTCGCTTAATAGTGCGTTTATTGAACCTAGCACAAAAGCGACACCCAACAACGTCGTGCTCAGGCCCCAAACAAGGAATACACAAAGAATGATAATCCCTATGCGGTATCTTTTTCCCACAAGAAATACAGTTATTCACTTTTTCTGACATCCGGTAAAACACTGAGGCAAGAAAAAACCAAAATATTCCCCAACGGGGTACTTAGCCAACTTGGATTCGGTCTGAAACTCCAAATTCGAAAAATTTCAGAACGCCGAACGGCACTTGCAACGCTGCTTCTGCATCGGACCATGCGGCAAAAAAGACTGGGGAAATGACGTCGGTCATGCGCTTTTGTACCCTGACGTCCTGATGTCAGTTTTAAGCGCCTTGACTGACGTCAGCCTAATACTTTGGTATTCGGGCCGACCGAGGACAGCGGACTACCCATATGTAAGGACTGCAGCAATGTGAGATGAAGAACATCCATGATTGACTGAAATAAAGGAGTAGAGAGAACAGTAATTAGAGGGAGTTAGTATGGTTAGAAGGAAAATACAGTACAGTTTTGTACCTACCATAAATGTAGATGTTCGAGTGTCTTCACTGCTGCAGTCATTACACTTGGGTTATCCTGCTGTCACGCGGTCCCGCAGTCGGCCAGAATACAAAGTCTTGGTCCGGCGTCTGTTGCTGTCGCCTCCTCCCTGACGTCAGTGCGTCAGGGGTATATAAGAAGCAGCCGACGCCATTTTCTTCAGTTTTTCTTGCCCCAGATGTCAGGTGCCCCCAAAAAGATAGACAATACATATTGCTTGCAAAACATACAATAAGGTAAAAACAAAACCTGTAGCACCCAGCAAATACACCACATAGGTATAATAGTGTAGAAAGTTATAGGTAAGACCCAGCTAAGAAAGAGGGGATGGTGGGTGGGTAACCAGGACTGCAGCAGTGAAGACACTCTAACATCTACATTTATGGTAGGTACAAAACTGTACTATGTTCATCATGTTTCACTGCTACAGTCATTACACTTGGGTTGAATCCCAAAGCTGAGTCAGGGTGGCTGGTTCTATAGAGGATTTGGTGTGGCTATAAGGCCCTGCAGCACAGCAGTGGCAAAGCCAGCTCTGGATCTAGAGTAAAGAGGCAAGTGGTAATGCTTGGTAAAGGTGTGCACTGAACTCCAAGTTGCAGCTTCCAAAATGTCTTTGGTAGGTACTCCTCTAAGGTAGGCAGCAGAAGTAGCAGTTGCCCTGGTGGAATGTGGCCTAATGTTTGATGATACAGGTTTCCCATGCTGTGTGTAGCAGAACCGGATACAGTGTCCTATCCACTTTGAAATGGTCTGCTTTAAAATAGCCTTTCCCTGTGATCCTGCAGCATATGATACAAACAATTGTTCAGTTTTTCTGAAAGCTTTTGTTTTGTCCAAGTAGAAGCACAATTGCCTGTGTATGTCCAAGGAATGTAGAAGTCTCTCCCCTTTATTCTGGGGATTTGGATAAAAAGTTGGCAAGTGAATAGTTTGGTTAAGAGCCACACTGGATACCACCTTAGGCATAAAGGAAGGGTTTGTTCTTAAAGAAACCCTGTCTTGGTGGAAAATGATAAATGCTCCACTGCCATTAGTGCCTGCAGTTCTGAGACTCTTCGTGCTGAGGTTATTGCCAGAAGCAGAGCAGTTTTCCACGATATATATTTTAACTTTGCTGAATTGGCTGGCTCAAAAGGAGGCAAAGTGAGCTTTTCCAAGACGAAATTGAGGTCCCAAGTAGGTGTTGGTGCTCTCTGGGGTGGTCTTATGTTTATAGCCCCTCTGAGGTACTGCTTTAGCAATGGGTGAGAGAAAATAGGAAAATCTGTGTTGTAATGAGCCGAGATGGCAGAAGCGTGACTCTTAATGGATGAGAAGGATAGTCCTTTGTCCAGCATCTCAGTTAAGTATTGTAGTATCTGAGGAATGTTAGAGACAAGAGGATCAAGGTTTTTGAGCCTGGTTCCAGGCACAGAATCTCTTCCACTTTTCTGAATAAGATTTCCTGGTGCTAGGCCTCCTGGCCTCCAAAATGACATCCATAACAGCTATAAAGAGAGGAGTTGTCTGTTTGGCTAATAAATCTGCCATGCAGCCATGTTTAAGGTTTTGAGCTGACTGTGCAGGATCTGATTGTTTTGCTGAGTCAGAAGGTGTGGAATTTGAGTCAAAATCCACGGTGGGCCTTGAGCTAAGTTCTTTAAGATTGGGTACCAATGCTGGAATGGCCAGTCTGGAGCAATCAGAATCATCTGTGGTTTTTCTTGTCTGGCTTTTAGGAGTAACTTTGAAAGGAGAGGCAGAGGTGGGAAGGCATAAACATTTAGGCTTTTCCAACTGAACGAAAGAGCATCCACTTTCCATGCTTGTGTGTGATAAGTCCTTGTGCAGATTTTTTGTAGCTGGCAATTCAGTGGTGAGGCAAAAAGATCTATATCCAGGCACCCCCATTTTTGAATTATCATGCTGAAGACTTGTGGATTTAATTTCCACTCGTGAGGATCCATGATGTTTCTGCTTAAGTCGTCTGCCAGAGTGTTTTTCTTTCCTGGCAGGAATTGTGCTTGCAGATGAACTTGATAGGTTAGAGCTGTGTTCCACAAGGTCATGGCTTGTCTGCATAGGGAGTAAGAATGAGTGCCCCCTTGTTTGTTTATGTACCACATTACTGTGGTGTTGTCTGTCTTTAATAGTAATTGTCCTGGATGCAGAAGATCCTTGAAAGCTGTAAGGGCATTTTGTACAGCCAACATCTCTTTTTGATTGATGTGAAGATGCATTTGGTCTGTGGTCCATTTGCCCCGAATACATTTTCCTGCCATGTGTGCTCCCCACGCATAATCCGAAGCATCTGTTGTTAAAGTCTGCCTGGCTGTGGGAAGAGTGAAAGGCTGACCCTTGTTGAGGTGACATGCCTGTGCCCACCATCGAAACTCCTGTTGTATGCAGGGAATTAGTGGTATTACTGTTTCCAAGCTGTGAGAGTGTTGAGACCAAACACTTTTTAGGTACCATTGTAATTTCCTCATATGCAGTCTTGCATATGGAATTAGTAGTATGCAGGATGCCATGAATCCCAAAGCTTGCAGAATTTTTCTTGCAGGGAGTTGCGACTTTGTTGCCTTCAACTGAAAATACGGAGTCAGTTGTCCTTGTTTGTCTGGCGTGAGATAAGCCATCTGGGCCATTGTATTTAAGCTGGCACCCAGGAATATTATTCTCTTGTGAGGGCACTAGTTTTGATTTCTTTTCATTTACTTGTACCCTATGCAACTTAATCTTTTTACGAACACCAGATGCTTTAGAAGAATGTTCTTGCTCTCTGCTTGAATCAGGCAGTCGTCCAGACATGGATATATTTGAATTCCTTTTTGTCTGCAAAATGCAATTACTGATGCCAGGCACTTTGTGAAGACCCTGGGCGCAGTAGATAAGCCAAAGGGAAGTGCAGAGAATTGGTAGTGTATTGAACCAGCTATGAATCTGAGGTATCTTCTGCAATTTTGTCCGATAGGGGCATGCAGGTATGCCTCTGAGGTCCAAAGTAACAAGCCAAGCTTTCTTGCCCAACATGGGAAGGAGCTGCTGTAGTGTCAACATTTTGAATTTCGGAACATCCAGGTAAGTATTTAGAGTAGAAAGGTCCAGAATGGGTCTCCAGGCTTTGTCCTTTCTGGGAACCAGGAAGAGTCTTGAGTAAAATCCTTGTCCTTTTTCCTGCTGTGGTACTTTTTGAATAGCTCTCATGTCCATGAGGGCTGTAATTTGTTTTTGTGCCTCTTCCCATTGATTTTGTGGCTAGTCTGGCATTCCTTTTAGCCTTGGAAAAGTGTGAAAGTGGAACCTGTAACCTTGAGACACAATATTCAGCACCCATTTGTCTTGGGTGATTATATGTCAATTTTGAGAAAAAAGTGCTATTTTCCCCCCTAAGGGAGCTGCCAAAAGGTAAGAGTTTGGCATTGGAAGGGGGAAGTCATTGGGACTGTTTCCTCTAAGGTTGTGACTTGTCCTCACCTCCTTTTGGGGTTGAAGCACCCCACTGTCGTGGTTTGTAAGAGCCTTGTGGCTGAGATCTGCCTCTTGGGCATCTGTATCTGCCTCTTTGTGGCCTGTCTGACACTGGAAAGGACCAATTTTTTGTAGGCCAATTTCTGCTAAATCGTGGTGACTGTACCTGTAAGAAATCCTTCACAGTTTGCATAGATTTTGCCTTATCCTCCATTTTCTTTAATACCTCTTCTGCGTTAATACCAAATAAATTATCTTGCTACAAAGAAGCATCCAATAATTTTGCCTTAACATGATCTGGTAAACTTTATTCTTTCAACCAAGCATGCCTTCGAATCACAGATCCTGTAACTGCTGCTCTACAAGAAGCTTCTAATGAATCAAAACCACATTGCAAAGTATGCTTTCCCACTTCTTCAGCTGCATGCAATAAATCCTGCATTTCCTTATAATCAGGATGTTCTGTATTTGTAGTCATTTTCTGTTTTAATTGAGACAGTAAATATTGTTATTTAAGCATGTGAAACTGGCAATTTAAAGCCCTCACTACCAAAGTTGCTGAGGTGTAAACTTTCTTCCCCCATCTGTCTAATGCTCTAGAATCCCTATCTGAGGGAACTGGATTTTTAGCCGTGGAAGCCTTTACTCCTTTGGGACCCTGGGAAATAGTTTCTGGGTCAGCAACAGGGTTTTTATAAAGAAATTTGTGAGAGTCAGGGACTCTGTAGTACCTGTCTGGCTTGACTGGAGCTGGGGGTAAAGAATCAGGATTTAAACTAGATTCAGAGAACACATCATCCACAATGTCCAACACTGGCGGAATAGCAAGGGGCCTGTGCTGAGGCAATAAAAGAGTCTCTGAGCCTTTTCTTGGATTCTGAGTAATCCTGGCCCTCCCAATGGAAATGCTCCCTCATGGTATGTAAAGTTTCCCCAAAAGAGTAATCCTCAGGAGGAGAGGCTGAATGAATTGATTCTTCAGCATCAGAGTCCTCATAGGGGGGTAAAAAATATCCCTGATCTGAAGAGGAATCAGAATATATAGAAACCTGGTCAGATGAATCATAATCTGTATCCTGCCTAGACCTTTTATCAGGAGGGGGATGGGAACCCCTGATCAGAGTTATCAAGTCTTCGGCCATTTTGAGCATCTGTTTTTTAGGCATGGAGTCCTGTCCAGGTGAATGCTGTACTTGCTTCTTTGTCTTTAATGTAGTTTTAGTCTTGGCAGTAGTTGCAATGGTAAGTTGTGTAGGTCTGAAAACACCCTCAGAAGCCGATGCCTGCTCAGCGGCTCCGGACCCATCTGAAGGGTTAATCTCCGTTGGCCCAACACCTTGAGTATCCAGAGGCCTAGGCACCTCCACGTGGGAGTCGGTTGCGGCCTGTGGTTCTGAGGTAGCGGGTGTCAGGGGCTGCGAAAGCGCCTCACTGAAAACAGACGATACAGCGACTGGCCTAGAAGAGGCTTCGTCGTCAGTTTTTGGCCTCGGATGCCTGTCCTTTTCTTTATCTTTGCGTTTTTTGTGCATTCCGGTTGTCCCAACGGCATTGTATAATTAAACCTTCGGCCAAAGTAATGGCGAGCAAAATCAGACAGACGTTTAATAGTGCATTTGTTAAATCTAGCACAAAACCGACAACTAGTGACGTCGTGATCTGGGCCTAGGCATGGAATACAGTAAGAATGAAAATCCTTATGAGGTATTTGCTTCCCACAAGAAATACAATTATTGACTTTTACTGACATCGGTCTGAGGTAAGAAAAAGTTTCCCCAACGGGGTACTTAGCTTTATTGAAGACTTTGGTTCTGAAATCGAATTTGATATTTCAGGAGTCGGCCGACCGGCACTTGCGAACTGCTTTTGCTTCGGGAACCGCGCGGCAAGAAAGACTGAAGAAAATGGCATCGGCTGCTTCTTATATACCCCTGACGCACTGACGTCAGGGAGGAGGTGAAAGCAGCCGATGCCGGACCAATACTTTGGAACTCTGGCCGACTGCGGGCCCACCTGACGGCAGGATAACCCAAGTGTAATGACTGCAGCAGTGAAACACGATGAACATCTTATAGGATCACAGGAAGTTACTAGGTTAATGGCACTAGGGCCCTTACAAGCCTTGCCAAGCCCTACCCTTATTTCCATGATCAGCAGCTACTGCCCCTGTCCAAGAGGGACACAGGCAGAAACCCCCCAAAATGAATTTATGGCTACCCAGCCAATTGTGCAGACTGCGTTTAAGAGGGCCAATAAGGTGCTCTGTTTGACATGAAGTGGGAGACTGTTCCAAAGGTGTGGTAACGTCTGGGAGACCAATCTGCCTCTCCAGCAGGTTCTACTAATGTCACATACCAGGTTAAGGTCTTTACAGCAAGCAACCTGTTGTACCATTTGACTTACAGATATGCAGCATTTCCAATAAAGCAGGATGAGAGATTGCCTTATATGCAAGGCAGATATTGCCTCTGAGTAGTCTGCATGAAACAGAATAAAGTTACAGTAATTTCAGGATGATCCACAAAGGACACATGCTGCTGATCTTAAATTTTCCTTGTGAGGACCCTTTGTGGCCTCTCCATTGCTTGGAAAGGTACATATCAAAGGGGTGTTGTACTCAATTACTGGCCTAAAGTAAGAGTACAGGGAGGTTCTAACTTCTTTTTTGCTGGAGGAAATCCTCTTACTTATGAGATGAGCAATACAGAATGCCCTTCTTACCACTGTGGAGACATGGTGATCAAAGGTAAGGTTGCTGTCCAGGTCTCTCACTGCTGAGTGCATACTTAGGGTGTTGCTACTGATGTGGTAGTTAGCAAGAACATCGCTCTTACTGAAAGGGACTACGATACATTTTTTTGCACTGAGTTTAAGGCCACGACTTTTGCAGCAATCATTTGGTTGTGTAAGACCCTGCTGTAAGATGTTGACATCATTAGAGATTCTATTGCAGCTCCCAGTTTGCAGTCATCAGCAAACTCTGTCAGCCACAGACCTTTAGGTTTTTTTGTACATTGGAGAAATAGATTCCAAACAGTACAGGTTCAGGATTGATCCTTGTGGAACACTACAGGTTTAGGACTGATCCTTGTGGAACACTACTGGTTACAGGTCTGCTGCTGGAGGTGTATTCTCCAATTTTGACTATATAGGTTCATAGGTTGGTACTAGGCTATCGGCCCTAAGGCCTATGCAAGCCTAGCCATAACAATTCCCTGGAAATTTTTTCCCACAATATTTACTTCTCTGGGCCCCTGTCTAGCAGGGCGACTGACATGATCCCCGGGGTGAATTTCCTATCTCCCATCCAATCATCAAGGTTCCTTTTGAAGAAGGCCAATGAGGTGCTCTGCTTGACATGTATGGGCAGTCTATTCCAGAGTATGGGGAGTCTCTGGGTCAGGAACCTATCCCTCCAGCATGTTTTGTTCATTGTGATAAGGTTTAGATCCCTGGAGCGTGTGGCTCTGAGGGATTGGGATTTCTTTAAGTGGAGCATGTCCAATAGCTCAGGGTTTGACATGGCCTTGTATGTTAAGCAGAGATCGCCTCTGAGTAGACGATATGCTACAGAGTATAGCTGGAGTTTTTTTCGACAGTCAGCATATGGCATCTGCTTTAGACCTGTGATTCTTTTAGTGAGGTATTTCTGTGGCCTTTCCAGCTGTTGCAGATGTCTTGTGAGGTACATACCAAACGGGGCATTATACTCTATAATGGGTCTAATGAGGGATGAGTACAGTGGGACAATGGCCTCCTTTTTTCTGGATGAAAAGCCCTTAGTGATGAGGTGTGCCACGTAGAAGGATTTCCTGACTGTTGTGGCGATGTGGTTATCAAAAGTGAGACCATTGTCCACTTGTGTCCCTAAGTCTCTCATCACACTTTCGATGTTTAGTGTCCTGCCACCTATGTGGTAGTTCCATGGGTACATGTTTTTTTCCAAAGGGGATGACTATACATTTCTTGGCATTAAGCTTGAGCCCATGGCTCTGGCACCAGGCATCTATTTCTGTAAGGCCCATTTGTAAAATATCCACATCATTTGGGGATTCAATAACGGCTCCCAGTTTGCAGTCATCTGCAAACTTTGTTAGCCAGAGTCCCTTAGTGTTGGCTTGTACTTCAGAGAAGGAGATGCCAAACAAGAGTGGTCCCAGGACTGAACCCTGAGGTACTCCACTTGTCACATGTCTGGAGTTGGACTTGGAGTCGGCTACTTTTACAGTCTGGGTTCTGTCAGTAAGCCAGTTGGCAACCCATCGAGTGACGTAGGGATTTATGCCCAGCTTAGTAAGTTTATCTATGATTCCAAAGTGGGGGATGGTGTCGAACGCCTTGGCGAGGTCCAGATAGGCTGTGTAGACCTTCTTACCTTCGTCCACATCTCTGGAGACCGATTCAAAGAAGTCAATCAGATTCAGGAGACAAGATCGGCCCTTCACAAACCCAAACTGGGTGGGGTTCAGTGTCTGGAGGTTGCCATATGCCGTATGGGTTCTACCAGTGAGCCAGTTAGTGAGCCATCTAATGATATATGGGTTGATACCTAGCTAAGTGTGTTTGTCAATGATGTTTGAGTGGGGGATAGTGTCAAAAGCCTTGGTTAACTCTAGGCACGCTGTATGCACAGATCTCCCCTCATTCAGGGCCTTGGTGACTGTCTCAAAGTAGTCCACCAGGTTTAACAGGCATGATCTCCCTTTGACAAATCCAAACGGACTAGGGTCAAGTGTTTGGAGATTACCTATATCCTTGATAAGGTCCATAATGATTCACTCCATGGCCTTGCACATAAGGCTAGTCAGTTTAACAGGTCAATAATTTCTGTGTCAGTGGAAGCATCACCTTTGTGCAAGGGGATAATGGTGGCAGTTTTTCATTCAGCAGGGATGAAACCAGTGCTTAAGACTATGACTGAAAAGAGTACCCAATGGTGTTGCTAATCCTTTTTGGAGCCCACGTAGGACGCAGCCTGGGATGTTATCAGGTCCCATGTTTTTGGCCTTAGAGAGGGCACTTACAACCTACTCTTTAGAGAAACAAGGTAGAGGACTGGTGGTAGGGATGTCATGGGTTATGTGTGGCGGGGACAGGGGAGTGAAGTTTTCACAGAACCTGTCAGCTAACAGCTTAACTATGTCCACAGGCTCACTATATGAGATCATTAACTTCCAGTTCGGCACAAATCTGGACCTTTCCTTTAGGTTACGGATGTAACTAAACGCCTTATGGTTGTCCTTAGTTGAGGATGCTAATCTGGATTTGCAGTTTGCTTTGGAGGACTTCACAACAAGTATTATTTCCTTGTTTAAGCTGAGGAGGAAGTGTTTCCAGTTTATGGCTCACTCCCTTTTTACTCTTAGCAATTTCTTCCTCTTATTGTAAAGCCTGTTAATGGCAGTTGTCCACCAGGCAGGTTTGCTCTTCCTTGAGGAGCTTGTTTTGGTCCTATCAGGTAAGACCAAGTCAATGCAGTTATACAGGTGTTTGTATAAAGCACTGGTGTAGAATTTGGCATAGCTGCCCGTTCCCTCTGAGGGGGGAGGTGCAGTGAAGCTATTTATACTATCCCGTAAGAAGTTATAATCTGCTTTGGAGAATTTGTTTAGTTTAAAACAAATAATACCAGTATCAGTACAGTGCTACAAGGAACTTGCATTACAAAACAATGTAACGGTAGAAGAGTATAAATGTAACAAAGTTATTTACAGGAACATGGCACAGTGAAAGACTAAAAATCAATTAGACCTTCCAACAATTTGGGAAACCGAGTGAAATAATAACAGAGATAGACCATGAAGATGTACAACACTTCTGCAGAGATCAGCGTATGCAGACACTCAACTATGAAGCATCATTAAATTATTACTGTGGGCATTCAAGCTAACGGGTTAGAATATACAAAAGTTGTTGGGAGACAGCATTACCTTACTAATGTTTGCAGATACCTCAACAGTAGCTCAATAATCTAGTATAAGGCACTCATTACAGGATGTGGTACCGATATCCAATCATCTAGTATGAGACAGTCATTACAGGATGCGCTACCGATAGCCACAGGGCATATTAGGTGTATGTACCTCTCGTACAGGTCAAATGAGAATATATAGTTGTTAACTGGCAATTTATCATAGAGTACAGTAAAATCAATACACCAACAGCCAAGCAAACCAGACAAATATAGTTGACCTAAAATAGACTTACATGGATTCAAGGTAATAGTAAGCACACTGCACAAAGGATTCACTGGTACAGTAAATAAAACATTCATTTAAAAATGGTGCTATTAAGGCTGGTAGAACAAATATGTTCAGTCCAGATGTTAGGTAGGGGAAGGGCATGCCGCACTCTGAACCTGGTCACCGAGCCCCTGTAGAAACTATCAGGGAAAAAAGGCACAGCAGGTCACTACTTCTGCTATAGCTCAAACTAAAACCGAGAAAGTTCTGTTTTACCACTTCTGCTACAGCTCAAACGAAAACCGAGAAAGTTCCGTTTTACCACTTCTGCTACAGCTCAAATGAAAATAGGGAAAACAGCGGCATTTTACTTCTGATATCATGCATGTTATCTTACTTCAGTTAGCAGTCGGCGACCACGACTTAAAACAATCAGAACGTACAATACGCAATGAATGAAAAAACCTATCTTAAATGTAAGGCAAATCCTTAGAGTGGGAAGGCTGCTTGTACACTACTAGATTTACAGACTCAAGAGCAAAAGTCCAAAGTATAGAGGTGAAGGGGGGAGGGGACCCAACAGTATCGTCCCAGCTAGTGTGCACACCACATACAGCAATCTTAAGCAAAGTTAACTTAACAGGTAAATCACAGGGGCAAGATGTACATAGTAGGCAGAGAGCAATATCCCAGATCAGGGTCATGTACTCCACATAAAACTGTTAGTTGAGAGTCAGTGTAATGGCGCAGTTGAAACAGTACTTGCGGCTTTCAGATGAGAAACCTAGACTGAATGGATCCAAGGTAGTGGCAAACATACAATATAAAGGGTGAGGAGCAAGTAAGTCTCTTGCTGCATTCACCCTCAAATAATGCATGATAATGGGACAGCTGGTGACATTTTAAATGCAAACCCTTTAGATGAGCAGAAAAGTGGCCACTGTGCACTGCACATGTGTGTGTCCTTTTTTTCTCTACTCATATGCTGCATACCAGTGTAAATGTACAATTCCCAAATGCACCCTGGTCTAGGTCTGCAAAGTAAAATTCACGCATTTGTCAAGCAGGACTCACAATTACCAACAGCCAGTGCTAACCTCCCCCCCCCAAAAAATAAAATAATTATACAGTTTCCATAAAATGTATAACCAGTGACCCACTATACTGTTAAAAAGAAAAATAATTCCATATCAGCATTAAGCCTTCAATGCACCAGAACAGTCCTCTCACTTTTCTAAGTTATAAGTACTCATTTAAAAAAACATTTTTAATGGTGTAGGCTATTACTAGTTTTCCACTAAGCTTTCTGTAGTACAGTTGTACTTGACAGTTCTTAAATATTTCTCTAATGAAAATTTTCAAAACTGATATTTGTAATTTATGTTGTATTCCCTTGACCACTGTACTATGTCTGGATGTGGATTTATGTGGTTACACTCTATTATGTTATACTACAACATGGTTGTGTTACATCGTTTTTTTCAGAATGTAACATATCTTAATATACACGCTTACATATTAGAATATTGTGAACTGTTGGAAATTTTTAACAAATGTGGTTTGGACATGAGTGGTTATAAAGCAGAATGAACTCGCTATGGCAGACTTGTATTCGAAGATAGGGGTACTTAATACCCAAATTATTAATGATCTTTTACTTACAGCAGAATCTGAAAAACTGAAGTACTATTCTGTTATGGACCAAATTGATGAAAAATGTTTTAGTATTATTAACAAAACTTGACAGAGATGTGAAAGAGTACAAGGAGAAAAGGTGTTACCCTATGCCTAAAAAATGTAATGAGGCTAACATTGGGGTATATGAGACACGTCGAAGAATTTGAAGGTGACCAAAATGGGACTTTTGAGAGGGATGAGAGAATGCATGACACACCAGATCCTTTAGAATACCCACCACTCCGTCACTCAGAGAGATTAATCAACCAAAATCCCCCCAATAATTTCAGTCTTATTATTAAGGGATGAGACAAGGGAGACAAAGAGGGAGGGGATGATTCTAGATCTGGTGTATAGACCATAGTTAAGACTGGGTGTACTTACAACTATGACAACTACAACATTTTTAATTTTACTCGCATTAACTTACGGTAGATCATTTTACACTTTTTTCAAAAGGCTTTAAGTTAATTCCTAACCAACCTTGTGACACTACCAAGTTGTTAATTGATTTTAAACTATTTGTAAGAAAACTAAACCTGGCTTTAATATTTCAAGGTGAAGGTAACCCCATCAGTGCAGCCACTCTGAAAAGAAAAAGTGAATTCAATCCCCCCTACAACCCAATTAAAAATTTTTGAACAGCTGGTTGAAAGGGAAATCCTCTCCAATTTCTCTAATTTTAAGAGACATAAATGTAATCTTAACTTTCAAGAGCATAGGATTTTAAACCAGCTTAGGGGTGACAAAAATATTAGGGTTATGAAACCTGATAAGGGTGGAGAGCCTGTTCTAATGGATATTATGAGTTCTGAAGGCAAAATGTTGGAAATCCTTGGGGACACCAACACTTACACTAGAGTGTCTAAGAATGAAATTAATGTTGCCTTTAAGAAAATAGATCTTGCCCTTAATGACATGCTTATGGAGGGGCTTATAGACCTAAGTACCTTCAAATATCTGGCTGTACCAAAACCAAGGATCCCAACTATTTTCAGTATCTCAAAGATTCATATCAACTAGATCCCCTGTTTAGGCCTATTGTGGCCATGGGGGGGTTCTAAAACAGCACCACTGGCAAAGTTTTTGGATAGTAAACTTAAAACCTTATGGGATATCAAAACTGTTGTACTTAAAGATTCTTGGGAATTTCTTACAGATATTGACACAGTACAGTTTTGTACCTACCATAAATGTAGATGCTCGAGTGTCTTCACTGCTGCAGTCATTACACTTGGGTTATCCTGCCGTCAGGCGGTCCCGCAGTCGGCCAAAGTTCCAAAGTCTTGGTCTGGCGTCAGTTGCTGTCACTTCTTCCCTGACGTCAGTGCGCCAGGGGTATACAAGATGCAGCAAATGCCATTTTCTTCAGTTTTTCTTGCCCCAGATGTCAGGTGCCCCCAAATAGGTAGGCAACACATATTGCTAATAAAACATACATAAAAAGTAAAACCAAAATTTTCAGTTACCAGCAAATACACCACATAGGTAGTATAGGGTAGACAAGTGTAGATAAGTCCCAGCTAAGGAAGAGGGGATGGAGGGAGGGTAACCTGGACTGCAGCAGTGAAGACACTCCAATATCTACATTTATGGTAGGTACAAAACTGTACTATGTTCATCGTGTTTCACTGCTGCAGTCATTACACTTGGGTAGAATCCCAAAGCTGAGGTAAGGTGGCTTGTTCTACAGAGGAAGACCCTGCAGCACTGCAGTGGCAAAGCCAGCTCTGGATCTAGAATAAAGAGGCAAGTGATAATGCTTGGTAAAGGTGTGCACTGAACTCAAAATTGCAGCTTCCAAGATGTCTTTGGTAGGTACTCCTCTAAGGTAGCCAGTTGAAGTGGCTGTTGCCCTGGTGGAATGTGGCCTAATGTTACTAGGTACAGGTTTCCCATGCTGAGTGTAGCAGAAACTGATACAGTGTCCTATCCACTTTGAAATTGTCTGCTTTGAAATAACCTTTCCCTGTGATCCTGCAGCATATGCTACAAACAATTGCTCAGTTTTTCTGAAAGGTTTTGTTTTGTCCAAGTAGAAACATAACTGTCTGTGTATGTCCAATGAATGCAGAAGCCTCTCCCCTTTATTCTGGGGATTTGGATAAAAAGTTGGCAAGTGAATAGATCGGTTAAGAGCCACACTGGATACTACCTTTGGCATAAATGAAGGGTTTGTTCTTAAAGAAACCCTGTCTTGGTGGAAAATAATGAAAGGCTCCACTGCCATTAGTGCCTGTAACTCTAGAGACCCTTCGTGCTGAGGTTATTGCCAGAAGTAGAGCAGTTTTCCATGACACATATTTTAATTCTGCTGAATTGGCTGGCTCAATAGGAGGTAAAGTTAGTTCTTCCAAAACAAAATTGAGGTCCCAAGTTGGTGCTCTCCAGGGCGGTCTTATGTTTTTAGCCCCTCTGAGGTACTGTTTTAGCAATGGATGAGAGAAAATAGGAGGATCTGTGTTGTAGTGAGCCGAGATGGCAGAGGCGTGGATCTTAATGGATGAAAAAGATAGTCCTTTATCCAGCATCTCAGTTAAGTATTGCAAAATCTGAGGAATATTTGGGACAAGAGGGTCAAAGCTTTGAGCCTGGTTCCAGGCACAGAATCTCTTCCACTTTTCTGAATAAGATTTCCTGGTGCTAGGCCTCCTGGCCTCCAACATGACATCCATAACAGCTTTAGAGAGAGGTGTTGTCTGCTTGGCTAAGGAATCTGCCATGCAGCCAGGTTTAAGGTTTTGAGCTGACTGTGCAGGATCTGATTGTTTTGTTGAGTCAGAAGGTGTGGAGTTTGTGGTAAAATCCACGGTGGGCCTTGAGCTAAGTTCTTTAAGATTGGGTACCAGTGCTGGCGTGGCCAGTCTGGGGCAATCAGGATCATCTGTGGTTTTTCTTGCCTGGCTTTTAGGAGTACATTTGAAAGGAGAGGCAGTGGTGGGAAGGCATAAACTTTTAGGCTTTTCCAGCTGAACGAGAGAGCATCCACTTTCCATGTTGTGTGTGATAAGTCCTTGTGCAGAATTTTTGTAGCTAGCAGTTCATTGGGGAGGCAAAAAGATCTATGTCTGGGCACCCCCATTCTTGCGTTATCATGCTGAATACTTGTGGATTTAATTTCCACTCGTGAGGATCCATGATGCTTCTGCTTAAGTCATCTGCCAGAGTATTTTTCTTTCCTGGCAGGAATTGTGCTTGCAGATGAACTTGATAGGTTAGAGCTGTGTTCCACAGGGTCATGGCTTGTCTGCATAGGAGATATGAATGAGTGCCCCCTTGCTTGTTTATGTACCACATAACTGTGGTGTTGTCTGTCTTTAATAATAGTTGTCCTGGATGCAGAAGGTCCTTGAAAGCTGTTAGGGCATTTTGCACAGCTAACATCTCTTTTTGATTGATGTGAAGATGCATTTGGTCTGCGGCCCACTTGCCCTGAATACATTTTCCTGCCATGTGTGCTCCCCAGGCGTAATCCGAAGCATCTGTCAGTGTCTGCCTGGCTGTGGGTAGAATGAAAGTCTGTCCCTTGTTGAGGTGACATGCCTGTGCCCACCATCGAAACTCCCGTTGTAGGCAGGGAATTAGTGGTATTACTGCTTCCAAACTGTGACAGTGTTGAGTCCAAACACTTTTTAGGTACCATTGTAATTTCCTCATATGCAGTCTGGCATATGGAAATAGTAGTATGCAGGATGCCATGAATCCCAAGGCCTGCAGAATTTTTCATGCAGGGAGTTGGGTTTTGTTGCCATCAATTGAAAGTACCGAGTCAGTTGTCCTTGCTTGTCTGGCGTGAGATAAGCCATCTGGGCAGTTGTATTTAAGCTGGAACCCAGGAATATTATCTCTTGTGAGGGCACTAGTTTTGACTTTTTTTCGTTTACTGTGTACCCCAGGCAAATTAGCAACCTTTTTTACAAACGCCAGATGCTTTAGAAGTATTTCCTTGCTTTCTACTTGAATAAGGCAGTCGTCCAAGTATGGATATATTTGAATTCCTTTTTGTCTGCAAAATGCAATTACTGGTGCCAGGCACTTTGTGAAGACCCTGGGCGCAGTACATAAGCCAAAGGGCAGTGCAGAGAATTGGTAATGCATTGAACCAGCTATGAATCTGAGGTATCTTCTGCAATTCTGTCTGATAGGGACATGCAGGTATGTCTCTTTGAGGTCCAATGTAACAAGCCAAGCCTTCTTGCCCAGCATGGGTAGAAGCTGCTGTAGTGTCAACATTTTGAATTTCGGAACATCCAGGTAAGAATTGAGAGTAGAAAGGTCTAGTATGGGTCTCCAAGCTTTGTCCTTTCTGGGGACCAGAAAAAGTCTCGAGTAAAATCCTTGTCCTTGTTCCTGTTGTGGCACCTTTTGAATAGCTCTCATGTCCATGAAGGCTGTAATTTGTTTTTGTGTCTCTGCCCATTGATTTTGTGGCAGGTCTGGCATTCCTTTTAGCCTTGGTAGAGTGTGAAAGTGGAACCTGTAACCTTGAGACACAATATTCAGAACCCATTTGTCTTGGGTGATTATATGCCAATTTTGAGAAAAAAGTGCTAGTTTTCCCCCTAAGGGAGCTGCCAGAAGGTACGTGCTTGGCATTTGAAGGAGGAAGTCATTGAGGCGGTTTCCTATAAGGTTGTGACTTGTCTTCACCTCCTTTTGGGGTTGAAACACCCCACTGTCGTGGTCTGTAAGAGCCTTGTGGCTGAGATCTGCCTCTTGGGCGTCTGTATCTGCCTCTTTGTGGTCTGTCTGACACTGGAAAGGACCAATTATTTGAAGGCCAATTTCTGCTAAATCAAAGTGGCTGTACCTGTAAGAAATCCTTCACTGTTTGCATAGATTTTGCCTTATCCTCCATTTTCTTTAATACCACTTCTGCCTTAACACCAAATAAAATATCCTGCTGCAAAGGAGCACCCAATAATTTTGCCTTAACATGATCAGGTAAACTTTGTTCTTTTAACCAAGCATGTCTTCGAATCACAGATCCTGTAACTGCTCCTCTACAAGAAGCCTCTAATGAATCAAAACCACATTGCAGAGTATGTTTTCCCACTTGTTCAGCTGCATGCAATAAATCCTGCATTTCCTTATAGTCAGGATGTTCTGAACTTGTAAGCATTTTCTATTTTAACAGAGACATTAAATATTGTTGGTATTTAAGCATGTGAAACTGGCAATTTAAAGCTCTCACTGCTAAAGTCGCAGAAGTGTAAACTTTCTTCCCCCATCTGTCTAATGCTCTAGAATCCCTGTCAGAGGTAACTGGATTTTTAGCCGTGGAAGCCTTTACCCCTTTGGGACCCTGAGAAATAGTTTCTGGGTCAGCAACAGGGTTTTTATAAAGAAATTTGTGAGAGTCAGGGACTATGTAGTACCTGTCTGGCTTGACTGGAGCAGGGGGCAAAGAATCAGGATTTAAACTGGATTCAGAGAACACATCATCCACAATATCCAACACTGGTGGAATAGCAAGGGGCCTGTGCTGAGGCAATAAAAGAAAGTCTCTGAGCCTTTTCTTGGATTCTGAGTAATCCTGGCCCTCCCAATGGAAATGCTCCCTCATGGTATGTAAAGTTTCCCCAAAAGAGTAATCCTCAGGAGGAGAGGCTGAAGGGATTGATTCTTCAGCATCAGAGTCCTCATAGGGGGATAAAGATTATCCCTGGTCTGAAGAGGAATCAGAAGAAATGGAAACCTGGTCAGAGGAATCATAGTCTATATCCTGCCTAGGCCTTTTATCAGGAGGGGGATGGGAACCCCTGATCAGAGTAATTAAGTTTTCGGCCATTTTCAGCATCTGTTTTTTAGGCATGGAGGCCTGTCCAGGTGAATGCTGTACTTGCTTCTTTGTCTTTAATGGAGTTTTAGACTTGGCTGTAGTTTTTATGGTAAGCTGTGAAGGTCTGAAAACGCCCTCAGAAGCCGATGCCTGCTCAGCGGCTCCGGACCCATCTGAAGGGTTAGTTTCCGTAGCCCAACACCTTGAGTATCCAGAGGCCTAGACATCTCCACGTGGGAGTCGGAGGTGGCCTGTGGCTCTGAGGTAGCGGGTGTCCGGGGCTGCGAAAGCGCCTCACTGAGAACCGGCGAACCAGCGACTGGCCTATAAGAGGCTTCGTCAGTTTTGAGCCTTGGATGCCTGTCCTTATCCTTATCTTTGCGTTTTTTGTGTATTCCGGTCGTCGGTTGTTCAGACGGCATGGTATAATTAAACCTTCGGCCAAAGTAATGGCGAGCAAAATCAAACAGACGTTTAATAGTGTGTTTGTTAAATCTAGCACAAAACCTAGAACTAGTGACGTTGTGGTCTGGGCCTAGGCATGGAATATAGTAAGAATGAAAATCCTTATGAGGTATTTGCTTCCCACAAGAAATACAATTATTAACTTTTACTGACATCGGTCTGAGGCAAGAAAAAATTTCCCCAACGGGGTACTTAGCTTTATTGAAGACTTTGGTTCTGAAATTCGAATTGAAAATCTCAGGAGTCGGCCGACCGACACTTGCGAACTGCTTTTGTTTCGGGCACCACACGGCAAGAAAGACTAGAGAAAATGGTGTCGAGTGCATCTTATATACCCCTGGCGCACTGACGTCAGGGAAGAAGCGACAGCAACTGACGCCGGACAAAGACTTTGGAACTCTGGCCGACTGCGGGACCGCCTGACGGCAGGATAACCCAAGTGTAATGACTGCAGCAGTCAAACACGATGAACATCAATAGTTCTGAGCCAGTTATTTTTGTAACCATAGACATTAAAGATTTATTTTCTGTTATACCCCACTCTATTGGTATAGAGTGGTTGGAATCAGCACTGACAGAAAAGGATTCTTTTTCAGCTGACGTGTGTTATTACACCTGTTACAGTTGCTACTAAACAATAATTTTATTTATTTTTGCGGTGAGTTTTTCCATCAAATCAAGGGTGTGGCCATGTGCGAAAATTGTGCCCCCACGTATACCAACATTGTTTTGGCATGGCGGGAGAGAAGATTCTTGGATGACATTTGTCTATTATGGACAGATACAGAAAGCAGACTGTTGGAATTTCTTGAATATATTGAAACTACTACCAATTTTCTGCATTTTACTAGGTCTGTCAACCATGATAGGATGAACTTTTTAGATGTGACGATAGAAATGGTTCCTACAGGTGCAAGTTACTTACTGACCTGCCCCGTTTTGAAAATGACCCCATGAAAATTACTTACAAAAAAAGAAGAAATTTGAAAGAACTTTTTGAGGGGATTAAAGCACCCACTAAGGAGAATCTCAAAAGAACAGGCACTTTTAAATGCAGTGCCTGTTCACAACGTTCTTACATTTTAAACACTGGTTCTGTAAACTTGGAGTGCAGGGGAGAGAAATAAGTGGACAGTTTTTTCAAATTGTAATACAACTGGGGTTGTTTATTTTGTTAAATGTGGTGCCTGCTCAGCCTTCTATGTAGGCAAAACTGAGCAAAAACTGAAAAGACGTATATGCGAACACATGTACGATATTAGGACTAACAACGAAAATGTATAATATCTTGTAGTGATGCAAATTTTCTATTTTTTGTTCTTGAGAAAGTTTCTGATGATGTCCGGGGTGGCCCTTGAGAAACCCACTTGGAATAGAGAGAGTTGTTCTGGCAGGTCTCCCTGGATGCTTGTAGACCCCACCAGACTCAAGGAGAATATTTCCATTGCCCCCCTTCTGAAATTACGGGTGGCAAAATTGTAATATACAACAATACAGAAGTTTTATTTTTTCATATCAAATTAATTTTTGTGTGTACTTTTTGTTTATGTACATTATACACTAAATTATAAATTTTGTTGATAGATGGTTAAATTACCCCAAGTACAAGGGACATTAGGTTTTCATTTTCCCTATTGTTTTTTCAATTATTTTTGTGTGTGTAGTTTGCCTTCTGGTCACCAGATGGAGACAATCTTGTATTTTGTGAGCCTCTTTTAAACTTTTTTCAAACTGTGTTTTATAATATACATATTTTTTTTACTAGTATTTTTCCAACTGTTTTTTTAATTGCATTTAAATTCAAATGCAGTCTTTTGACTAAGGATTTTAGATGTTAGACACGATTCTGTGCTGATGTTATAGACTGTGTTAGAAGTGGCTTTTAGCCATAGTGCTTCGAGTATATGATGACAGAGTTTCATGAATATTCATGAATTTAATTGATGATGACTGCCGATTGGTGAAGTCAAAAACCCATCACTGGTATAAGTGGGCTAATTCTTTCTGTGTTTTTTTCTGCATTAATTCATCTGATGAAGTCTGTGGATGAAAATAAATGTTGCATTTACATATTTTTTGGCGTCTTTGGAGTGTGGGTCTTTGTAGCCTTATGAACTGCTTAGATACAGACTTCTGCTCTTTTGACTAGACACAAACACAGACAAAGTTGACTGCAGAGAGAACAGAAAGTACAGTTTTGTACCTACCATAAATGTAGATGTTCGAAGATCCACATTGCTGCAGTCCTTACATATGGGTAGTCCGCTGTCCTCGGTCGGCCCGAATACCAAAGTATTAGGCTGACGTCGGTCAAGGCGCTTAAAACTGACATCAGGACGTCATGGTACAAAAGCGCATGACCGACGTCATATCCTCAGTCTTTTCTTGCCCCAGATGTCAGAAGGCCCTAAAAAGAAAGGCCAAAGCCAAAAAACAGCAAAGAACAACCAACCACCCCTGCACTAACCATATTTACAATATTTACAACCCAAACCACACAACCACCTCTAACTACAGAGGGAAGGAGGGAGGGTAATTGGACTGCAGCAATGTGGATCTTGAACATCTACATTTATGGTAGGTACAAAACTGTACTATGTTCTTCATCTCACATTGCTGCAGTCCTTACATATGGGTAGAATCCCAAAGCAGAGGTAAGGGAGGATGGCAAAACTATAAAGCATTAGGAGCTGCCAAAATGCCCTGTAAAATTGCAGTGGCAAATCCAGCCCTAGATTTAGAGTAAAGTGGAAGGTGGTAATGCTTAGAGAAAGTATGCACTGAACTCCAAGTAGCTGCCTCCAAAATATCCTTAGTTGCCACCCCCCTTAAAAAAGCTGTAGAAGTGGCAGTAGCCCTAGTGGAATGAGGCCTAATCCCAGCTGGAATCTCCTTACCATGATGGGAATAACAGAAAGCAATACAAAAACCAATCCACTTAGAAATAGCTTGTTTTGAAACAGGTTTGCCCTGAGAACCCAAAGCAAATGAAAAACAACTGCTGAGACTGCCTGAACCCTTAAGTTCTGCTCAAATAATATCGCAACTGTCTGTGTATATCCAAAGTGTGCAAAATCTTCTCCCCTTTATTTTGGGGGTTTGCATAAAAAGTAGGCAAATGAATAGTTTGGTTTAAAGCCACACTAGAAACCACTTTAGGCATAAAGGAAGGGTTAGTACGCAAAGACACCCTATCCTTGTGGAAAATTAAGAAAGGCTCAACCGCCATAAGGGCCTGTAATTCAGAAACCCTTCTCGCAGAGGTAATGGCCAACAAAAAAGCAGTCTTCCATGATAAATATTTCAACTCGGCAGTAGCTGCAGGCTCAAAAGGTTGTAGTTTCTCCAACACAAAATTGAGATCCCAAGCAGGAGTAGGAGCTCTACGTGGGGGTCTTATATTCTTTGCCCCTCTAAGGAATTGCTTAAACAAAGGATGAGAAAATAATGGTGGGTCACAGTCATAGTGAGCAGAAATTGCTGCAGCATGAACCTTTATAGAGGAGAAGGACAAACCTTTGTCCAATAACTCAGTAAGGTATTGAAGAGCAACACTTAAATTAGGTTTAGAAACATCAAAGTCCTTTGCTGTACTCCAAATTAAAAATCTCCTCCATTTATCTGCGTAAACTTTCCTTGTACTAGGCCTTCTGGCCTCCAAAATAACATTCAAAACTTGTTGTGGAAGCTGAGACCCTCCAGGGTTTAAAACAGAATATGCCAGGCTGTTAGATGCAGAGAGTGAAGTTTGACATTGAGTAAATGACTGTTCTCCCGAGACAGCAGGTGTGGAATCGAAGGCAACGGCCATGGAGGCTCCCGTACCAGACTTCTCAGTAATGGGTACCAGTGCTGTCGAGGCCAATCCGGAGCTATTAAAATAATGGTTGGCTTGTCCTGTCTGACCTTCAGGAGTACCTTTGGGAGGAGAGGCAGTGGTGGAAAGGCATACACGTGAAGATTGCTCCAATTGAATGAGAGAGCATCCACTTTCCAAGCTGTGGGATGAAACCTTTTTGTGCAAAACTTTGGCAACTGGTAATTTAGTGGAGAAGCGAACAGATCTATGTCTGGAGTTCCCCATAACACTGTCAATTCTTGAAATACATGAGGATCCAATTTCCACTCGTGGGGATCCATAATTTGTCTGCTCAACACATCTGCTAAGGAGTTCTGTGCTCCTGGCAGAAACCTTGCCTGAAGATTTAGCTGTAAACTGAGAGCAGTCTCCCACAAAATCATTGCTTGTCTGCATAGAGGGTATGAATGTGTCCCCCCCTTGCTTGTTGATGTACCACATGACAGTTGTGTTGTCTGTTTGAATCAACACCTGCCCTGGAAGAAGTAAATCCTTGAAAGCTATCAATGCAAATTGGACTGCTAACATCTCCTTCAAGTTGATATGTAAATGTTGAAGTCTGGCAGGCCACGTGTCTTGTACCCATTTTCCATTTAGATGAGCTCCCCAAGCTTTGTCTGAGGCATCTGTCGTAAGAATCTGACTCGCCTCTGGTCGGGTCACAGAGAGTCCCTTGTTTAGGTGACATTCCTGAGCCCACCACAAAAATTCCTTTTGAATGCAAGGTATTATCTGAATGACAGTGTCCATATCTTGGCAGTGTTGCGTCCATACATTTTGAGATACCATTGTAGCTTCCTCATATGCAGTTTGGCATTGGGAAGTACCAGAATACAAGATGCCATGAACCCCAAGGCTTGAAGGACTGTCCTTGCAGTCAGCCTGGACTGACGAGACAATTGATGGAAATAAAGAGAAAGATTCTTTTGTTTGTCCGGGGTCAAAAGGCCATCTGGGATGCTGTATTCAGTCTCACACCCAGAAAGCACATGTCCTGAGAGGGTACTAGACTGGACTTTATTTCGTTCACAGAATACCCTAGGCATCTTAACACTGCCATCACATACTGGAAATGATGAAGAAGTTCGTCCTTTCCTTGAGCCAGAATCAGGCAATCATCCAAATAAGGATAGATTTGTATTCCTCTTAGCCTGAAGAAAGCTACCACTGGAGCCAGAACCTTCGTGAACACTCTGGGCGCAGTAGATAAGCCAAAGGGCAATGCAGAGAACTGATAATGAAAAGTCCCAGCCCGAAAACGCAGATACTTCCTGCAACTGGGCCTGATAGGAACATGAAGGTAAGCCTCCTTGAGATCCAGTCACCATCCAGTGATCTTTGCCCAGCAGAGGTAAAAGCTGTTGTAACGTCAACATTTTGACCTTGGGAATGTCCAGATATGTGTTGAGGATAGATAAATCCAAAATTGGTCTCCACGTGTTCCCTTTCTTTGGTACTAGAAACAGGCGAGAATAAAATACTAGGCCCACTTCTGGCAGAGGGACCGGTTGTATAGCTCCTATTTGAAGTAGTAGAGAAATCTGTTTGTGAGCCTCTAGTCTTTGCTGAGGAGGAACGTCTGGCATGCCTTTGAAAGGAGGCAAGGTATGGAAATAAAACTTGTAACCTTGGTGTATGATATCCAATACCCATTTGTCCTGGGTAATTAAAATCCAATTTTCCTTGAAGAGTGCCAACCGTCCTCCCAAAGGTGCTGCCAGGCAAGAAGGATCTGGCAGCTGAAAAAGTAGGTCATTGGGCCTGTTTACGAAAGGACTGGCCCCTGCCCTCACTCGAAGATTGTGCAGGTGAACTCCATGTTCTAGGTCTGAAGGAACTCTGAGCTCTGCCCCTACCACGTCTAGATCTACCCCTAGACTGAGAATCAGAAGAAGGATACGTCCACCCCTTAGCAGGCCAATTTCTACTAAACTTCGGAGGCTGAACTTGCAAAAAATCTTTAACAGTCTGCATAGACTTAGCCTTGTCTTCCATTTTCTTCAAGACTGACTCCACAGGTGGACCAAACAACACTTCTTCTGACATCCGGTAATACACTGAGGCAAGAAAAAAACAAAATATTCCCCAACGGGGTACTTAGCCAACTTGGATTCGGTCTGAAACTCCAAACACGAAAAATTTCAGAACGCCGAATGGCACTTGCAACGCTGCTTCTGCATCGGACCATGCGGCAAAAAAGACTGAGGATATGACGTCGGTCATGCGCTTTTGTACCATGACGTCCTGATGTCAGTTTTAAGCGCCTTGACCGACGTCAGCCTAATACTTTGGTATTCGGGCCGACCGAGGACAGCGGACTACCCATATGTAAGGACTGCAGCAATGTGAGATGAAGAACATCCCCTATCTAAGTACACAGACTACAGAACTCAGTACTTTACCCATGTGCCACGGCACAAGTCTGACTTTTACAAGACTGCAGGACAACTTGTACCGGATAACATCAGTAGGCGATGTTGGAGAGAAGATGGTGGGAGGCCTGCAGCTTCACAGGTTCACAGGAGGTTACCAGCCTAATGGCCCTAGGACATTTACAAGCCTGGCCATGTAAAGACACAAGTACCCTTATTGAGCATAGTTAGATGGTCATTGTTAGTAGAGAGATTTTGTGATCAGCTCCGATGGACCCTGTCCATGATGGACACAGCTGTTACCCCAGGGGTGAATTTACAATCACCCATCCAGTTGTCAAGGTTGTGCTTGAATAGGATCACTGAGGAGCACTGATTCATATGCAGTTCGAGCCTATTACAGAGGAGTGGCAATCGCTGGAAAGTATATGTCTCCCCAACATATTCTGTATGTCACAGGCTAAGTTGAGACCCCTGGAGCAAGTTATTCTTATCCCATTTGATTTGCAGATGTCCAGCATTTTCAGTAGGGCAGGGTCTGATACTGCTCTGTAGGCCAGGCTCAGGTCACCTCTCAGCAGCCTGCATGATACAGAGTACAGTGACAGGCATTTCAATTTTTCCATGTATGTCATGTTTTGGAGGCCCTGGATTCTCCCAGTCACAAACCTCTGTCTTCTCAAGTTGCCGCAGGTGTCTGGTAAGGTACAGACAAAAAGTACAGTTTTGTACCTACCATAAATGTAGATGTCCGAACTGGATAGCATCTGCAGTCATAACAACTGGGTTGTCCTGTCGTCAGGCAGCCCTTCAGTCGGCCGGATTCCAAAGTCCGGGTCCGGCTTCGGCTGATGTCGCACTTCACCCGACGTCATCTCTGTTGGTCTTCGGGTATAAAGGCATCAGCCGACGCCATTTTCCTCAGTGTTTCTTGCCCCAGATGCCAGTAGCCCTCTTGAAGGCTAAAATTTTGGATAGATGCCAATGTTTCCAAAAAGATAGAGGTAAACACAAACATAAGCATGTATGTACATATATACAAACAAATACACCATAAAAGTCTCCCCCCCAGCTAGCTATAAGGAGGGTAAACACCCTAGGAGTACCACAGAGGGGAAGGAGGGAGGGTAATCCTGACTGCAGATGCTATCCAGTTCGGACATCTACATTTATGGTAGGTACAAAACTGTACTATGTCCTTCATGGATGCATCTGCAGTCATAACAACTGGGTAGAATACCATAGCCAACTAGGGGAGGAGGATAAAAGTAAATTATGGTGTGTTTAGGATCCCTTGCAGTACAGCAGTGGCAAACCCTGCTCGGGATCTGGAATATAGAGGCAAATTGTAATGCTTGGCAAATGTATGCACGGAGGTCCAAGTAGCCGCCTCAATAATGTCTCTGGTTACCACTCCTCGTAAGAAGGCTGTGGTAGTGGCTGTTGCCCTTGTAGAATGAGGTCTTATGTTCTGTGGAATTGGTTTTCCATGGAAGGAGTAACAGAATCGTGTGCAATTTCCTATCCATTTGGAGATTGTCTGTTTGGAAATAGCTTTTCCTTCCCTTCCTGTTGCATAGGCTACAAAAAGTTGGTCATTCTTTCTGCTATTTTTTGTTCTGTCCAAGTAGTAGCGTAGCTGTCTATGTACATCCAAGGTATGCAGTATTCTTTCCCCTCTGTTTTGTGGGTTGGGAAAGAAGGTAGGTAGGTGGATTGCCTGGTTTAAAGACACTCTGGATACCACCTTAGGCATAAATGTAGGATTAGTCCTCATGGACACTCTATCTTGGTGGAAGATTAGGAAGGGTTGCACCGCCATTAAGGCCTGTAGTTCTGAAACCCTCCTTGCTGAAGTAATTGCCAGTAGGAAAGCAGTTTTCCATGATAGGTGTTGTAGGTCTGCTGTTGCTGCTGGTTCAAAGGGTGATAGTGTCAACTTTTCTAGCACAAAGTTTAAGTCCCAAGCTGGTAATGGTGGTTTCCTTGGAGGTTTTACATTCTTGATTCCTCTGAGGAACTGCCTGAGCAAAGGGTGCGGAAAAACAGGTGGATCAAAGCTGTATTCTGCTGAAATAGCTGATGCATGTATCTTGATGGAGGAGTAGGACAGGCCTGAATGAAGAAGTTCGCCAGGTACTCCAGAATGTTAGGCATATCTATGTTTGACACATCTTTTCCTCTTTCAGTACTCCAAATGACAAACCTTTTCCATTTTCCAGCATAGTTCCTTCTTGTTGAAGGTCTGCGTGCCTCAAGAATAATGTCTTTAACTCTTTGGGAAAGTTCTGGGTTAGCTGCTGCTATGTGATGTTCCATGCAGTCAGTTGCAACGTTTTTAGGTTTGGATGCATGATGCTGTAGTTGTTCTGAGTTAACATCAAAGGCATCAGGGGAATTGGCCACATATTGTTCCGAGACATGCTCCTCAGTAGTGGGTACCAGTGTTGTCTTGGCCAGTTTGGAGCTATCAGGATTATCCTTGGACGTTCTTCCTTGATTTTTAGTAGTACTTTGTGTATCAAGGGAAGAGGTGGGAATGCATATGCTGTTAGGCCTTTCCAGCTGAAGGAGAGCGAATCCACTTTCCATGCTAGTGGGTGGAGTGTCCTTGTGCAGAATTTTTTGAGCTGGTGATTGAGAGGTGATGCGAATAGATCTATCTGAGGCATTCCCCATTTTTTTGAGATGGTCTTGAAGATGTCCGGGTGCAGCTTCCATTCGTGGGCATCCGAAGTGGTTCTGCTTAGTCTGTCTGCTAGAGTATTTTCTTTTCCCGGTACAAATATTGCCTGTAACTGGATGTTGTAGCTGAGTGCCAGGGTCCACAGCTCCAAAGTGATTCTGCATAGGGCGTATGAATGAGTGCCTCCCTGTTTGTTGATGTACCACATGACTGTGGTGTTGTCTGTCCTTATCATCAACTGGCCCTCTTTGAGAAATGGTTTGAACTTTTGGATTGCCAGTTTTACTGCCAGCATTTCTTTTAGGTTGATGTGCAGGTGAAGTTGATCCTGTGTCCAGAGTCCTTGCACGCATTTGTCCAGCATGTGGGCCCCCCATCCTAGGTCTGAAGCGTCTGTTGTGATGGTCTGGCTTGCTTGACATCTGCGAAAGGGTAGGCCTGGGTTTGACTGGCATGCCTGAGCCCACCATAGGAATTCCTGTTTTAAGCATGGAATTAGTGGGATTTCTGTTTCCAGGCTGTGTCTGTGTTGAGACCATAAATTCTTTAGGTACCACTGTAGTTTTCTCATATGTAGTCTGGCAAATGGGACCAAGATTATGCATGATGCCATGAAGCCCAAGGCCTGGAGTACTTTTCTTGCTGTTAACTTGTTCAGTTTTGTTAGTGCCAAGAAGTAAAGAGGGAGTTCTTTTTGTTTTTCTGTAGTTAGGAATGCCATTAGGTTTACTGTGTCCTATTCCGCCCAAGAAGGTCCTTGTTTGGGATGGTATCAGCCTTGATTTTTGTAAATTGACTGTGTATCCCAGTGCTTGTAGCAAGTAAATGACCCTTTGTAAATCTGTTGTCAGCTTGCTTTTGTTGTCCCCTTGTAGTAGGCAGTCGTCCAGGTATGGGTAAATTTGAATTCCCTGTAGTCTGCAATGGGCGATTACTGATGCCAGGCATTTTGTGAATACTCTGGGCGCAGTAGATAAGCCAAAGGGCAATGCTGAGAATTGATAGTGCTCTGATCCTGCAAGAAATCTGAGGTATCTTCTGCAGATTGGTCGAATGGGGACGTGCAGGTATGCCTCCTTGAGATCTAGAGTTACCAGCCAACACTCCTTGCCCAGCATGGGAAGAAGTTGCTGTAGGGTCAGCATTTTGAATTTTGGGACAATGATGTAAGTATTTAAGGTGGACAGGTCGAGAATTGGTCTCCAACTTTTTCCTTTCTTGGAACTAGGAATAGTCTGGAGTAGAACCCCTTTCCTTGCTCTGCTGTTGGCACTCTTTCCACAGCTCTCATGTTTGCTAACTCCATTATCTGTTGTAGAGCCTCTGTTTTTGATTTGGAGGTAGATTTGGCATTCCTCTTTGACTGGTAAAGTGTGGAAGTGGAACCGGTAGCCTTGATCTATGGTTTGTAAAATCCACTTGTCTTTTGTTATGTAGTGCCAGTTCTTTGAAAATAAGGTTAACTTTCCGCCTAAAGGAGCTGCTATTTGTTCCCTGGTAGGCGGATTTAGGGTTAAGTCACTGTGGTTGTGTTGATGTAGTGGCAGTGGTTGTGTCTGTGCCTCTGTTGTTCCCTTGCCACTGTCGTCCTCTGTAGGCACCTCCTCTGGATTGGTTTCTGCCTCTGGAACGTCTGTTCCTGCCCCTTTGAGATCTTGTGGAGTCAGGAAAGGACGAATTTTTGGCAGGCCAGTTCCTGCTAAACCTTGGTGGTTGTACCTGCAAGAAATCTTTAACCGTTTGGACAGATTTTGCCTTTTCTTCCATTTTCTTCATAACCTGCTGGGCAGGTGTACCAAACAAACTTGTCTTATCCATAGGAGCATCTAGCAACTTAGCTTTAACATGATCCGGTAAAGCTTGCTCTTTTAGCCATGCATGCCTTCTTATCACTGTGCCAGTCATGGCTGATCTAAATGAAGCCTCCAGTGCATCATAGCCACATTTTAAGGAATGGTTACTAACCTGTTGTATGTTATTTACCATTTCTAATACATATTTCTTATCAAGAGATTCATCAGTGGTTAGCTTTTTAGTTAATTGATCAAGCATAAACTCTTGGTATTGTATCATGTGAAACTGACAGTTTAAAGCTCTAGCTGAGAGAGTAGCTGAAGTGTAGACCTTTTTACCCCATCTGTCTAATGACCTTGCTTCCCTTTCAGAAGGAATAGAGTTTTTAGATATGGTCGCGGCTACTGCCTTGGGACCCTGGGATATAGTTTCGGGGTCTGCAAGTGGGGCCTTGTAAAGGTGGTGATGAGTATCTGGCACCCTGTAAAATCTGTCTGGTTTGGCAGGGGCTGGGGGTAAAGAATCTGGAGCGGAGCAAACATCATTGAAAGCATCATCCACCACAGAGAGAACAGGAGGTATAGCTAAGGGCCTGTGCTGTGGAAGGTGCAGAAAGGTCCTAAGTCTTTTTCTGGAGTCTGAAAAATCCTGTTGCTGCCATTGGAACTGCTCTCGCATGGCATGTAAGGTTTCCCCAAAGGAGAATTCTTCTGGTGGGGAAGCAGCTGGAATGGAATCTTCAGCATCAGAATCTTCAAAATTGGAGAAAGGAGCCTCTGGCTGGTCAGTTATGTCTGATTCATCAGCAGAATCATCAGAGGACACTGGCTCAGGGGGCTCTGCCCTAGGTCTCTTCTCTGGGGGCTGAGAGGCCCTGTCTAGGTGAGATTGAGATCCTCTAATTAATGAAATTAAATCTTCTGCCAAAGTAAGCATTTGAGAACTAGAAGAGGGCCTGGTAGAGGGGGGTTTAACAGGCACTGTTTTAGAAGTCTTGGCTGCTTTAGCCCTGGCGAAGGCCTTAATGGACATGGCTGCTGGAGGCCTAGCTGCACCACGTGCTGGGGTAGAGACATCCAAGGGAATGGTGTCTGATAAATCAGTGGCAACCACCGTAGTGGATAAAATTTCTGAGGCCGATTCAAGAGTGGTAGCAGGGGCCTCAGTTGTAGAGATAGATTCAGCTGTACTTTGAGCAGTTTTCTCGGTTTCGGCCGAAACCGAGACACTCGCGGCTTGCTTAACCATGGTTTCGGCTGAAACCGCGGACATGAGTGTCGGTCTTTATCTTTGCGTTTTTGGCAGATTGGGAAGTCGGAGGATCCGACGGCATAATGTACGCAAAATCAGAACCGAAAAACTGTTCTGCAAACTCCGACCGGCGCCTAAGCGTTCGTCGGTTGAAAGAAGCACAGGCCGAACAGGCTGCTACGTCGTGGGCTGGGCCTAAACAAGGCAGGCAATGAGAGTGGAAATCTTTATGAGGTATTTGTTTCCCACAGGTTAAACAATTATTAACTTTTTCTGACATCGGCTGAGGCAAGAAAGGTTCCCCAACGGGGTACTTAGCTTTAGAAGTCTTCGAAGTAGTATTCGGTAGAAGTAATCTCTGGATCCGACCGACCGGCACTTGCGAACAGCTTCTGCTACGGGCGCCACGCGGCAAGAAAGACTGAGGAAAATGGAGTCGGCTGATGCCTTTATACCCGAAGACCAACAGAGATGACGTCGGGTGAAGTGCGACATCAGCCGAAGCCGGACCCGGACTTTGGAATCCGGCCGACTGAAGGGCTGCCTGACGACAGGACAACCCAGTTGTTATGACTGCAGATGCATCCATGAAGGACATCGGAGTTTTGTACTCAATTAGAGGTCTGATAAGGATAGAGTACAGCAGAGCTATGACCTCCCTGGTCTTGAATGTGATGGCCTTATTTATGAGGTGTGCAGTGTAGAATGCCTGTCTCACCACTACAGAGACATAGTGATTGAAGTGTAGATTGCTATCAAGATGTGTTCCCAAGTCTTGCAACACTGTTTGAGCTTAAAAGGGTGCTATGTATACCATAACTAGCAGGGATACTTCACTGCCAAATGGAACAATGAGGCATTTTTTGCTTTAAGGTTCAGACCATGAGTTTGGTCCCAGTCATTAGTCTGTGTCAGCCCCTTCTGTAATATGTTAACACAGTTGGGGGACTCTATATGATTGCGCCCAGTTGACAGCCATCTGCAAACTTGGTAAGCCATAGGCTATCTAACTTTGCCCGGACTTCAGGGAAATAGTTTCCAAACAGTTGAGGGTCCAGCACAGATCATTGTGGTATTCCACTGGTAAGTGGTCTAGTGGTGGAGGTGCAATCCCCAACTTTGACAGTTGTGTGTTCTGTCAGCCAATTGGCTATCCATCTAGTAATGTATGGGTTAATCCCCAGATGGGAGATTTTCTTTATGATACACGAATGGGGGATAGAGTCAAAAGCCTTGGACAACTCACCACAGGCAGTATGTCCTGTTATCCCTCATCCAGGTCTTTGGGGTCAGTATGAAAGAAGTCCACTACGTTTAATAAGCAAGAGCTACCCTTGACAAAATGGGTTGGATGAAGTGTGTTGAAGGTCAACTATGTCCTCGTGGAGTCCATGCTGATCCTTTACCTAGTCCTGCAGATAGGCTTTTTAGGCTTATGGGTAAATAATTCTAGTTTTGCATGTAAGAGATTAATATGCATTGCATGCCACACAACACTTGATATTAATTTCAGTACTGTAGGTGATATATGTGTGAAAAAAAGTACTGAGACACCAGGGTTGCAGTGCTTGAGGGGAGCCAACACATGGCTGTACTGTAAAGATGTGACATACTGCCAGACAGGGCCTTTAGTCTGTTATGCTTCCACATGTAATTTCATGTCATAGACAGGAAACGGACAATAAACAGCAGTAATAGATAATATTTACTTTTCCACAGCAAGGTGAGCAGTGTGTTTCCGCAGCAGATGGCAAAGTGTTTGTGTGTGTGTGAGAAACACATTTTTAATACTTTGCATGTAGTTAAGCAGTGTGCAAATATGAGCAGCATTGCTAAAGTCTGAAAGTTAGTACTGTGCCCGTGAGACACACTTGCTGCTTAACTGACTCAGTAGCAGCAGGTGTAAAAGCACTGACATTTCTTTATGAGTCCAGATTATACTGGGTTCAAATCCAGGTATATTTAATACTTTTAAATAAACGGTGATAATGCAATGACATGAATTCTTTATAGTATGTCTAGAGTGTGTTGGTATAGCACAGTGGGGTTAAGTGGCATTGCTCAGAGATAATCGCAGCATTGCACTGCTGTTACCTGTCACTTGGCTTTGCTGTGTGATGCGAAACTCCGCAAAAGTAGAGGCCAAAAAGTGAAGGGATCCATTGCTTTTTCTGCTACTTATGTGTGTTGTGTGTGATTCTATTTTTCACCAGATTATAGGTGCTAAAATGGGTTAGATAGAAAAGTGGTGAAATGGGCAGCAAGCAGGTGGGGGGGGGGTGGACAAAGGGAAAGCAATACAGGAATATGCAGAAGGGAGGTAGGAAAGAACCACAGCTATCCATTTCTTCAAAAGCAAAAAACTAATCATATGTGCAGAATATTAGCTGAATTTGGACCATCACCCCTTTCAGAGGAGTGACAACAATGTAATCTTGTTGTATAGCTAATCGGACCAAATCAAGTGTGCCAAGAAATTTGTGCCAAGAAGACACATGTGCTAAATGCAGAGCTATGTTTGTTTGTGTCTTTCGGCTTTTCCCTGTTTGGGGTCGCCACAGCGTAACTCCGGTCCGCTAATGATTGGCAGTAGATTTTTACATGCTGGCTTGCCGGGCCTAATGCACAACCTTCAATGAAGGAACACCCATTCACACATGTCGCCACACCGAAGACGCTTTAACTGAGAATCGAATGGGCAACGTCTAACTGTAAGGCGACAACTCTACCGCAGCACCACCACCGCAGTCTGGGATGATCATTTTTTTGGGGAGGGGCAGGTGCCCATTTATTTATTTTTTTATTTTAGTAAGGGAGGGCTGCTGGACAAGGGACGTAGGTATGTGTGGGTCAGGTAAGTTGGGTAGGTCAGAAAACAAATCCAAGCAAACAAGACAAAACAAGACAAACAGGGATGGTGAGGGACAAAAAAGGTTGGGAGACACCATGAGTGGGGGTGAGGAAGAGGACAACTCAGGGTCAAGCCCATCAAGTTTGGACACCCATCACTGTCTCCTTACTCTGCTTGACAGCTAAAGTGCTGGACATCTTCAGACTATGAGGGAAAGCAGCCTCTCCATCTGGCATATGTGTAAACCAATGATGTGGTGCACAACCCTATGCACTAACACTGGCATCTCCCAGTGGGTGATGAAATCATTCTCTGCCACTGCTTCTGGAGGATACCAATGCACCAGCATCTGGGGCAGTACTACCTGAGGGCACAGGTAGTGCTGCCAGGTTGGTTCTCAGATGTGCTAGGTGTCTGTGCTGGAGCCAGTGGTCCAGCACAGACACCCAGCACAGTCCTGGGCACCAGTGCTGGAGACGGTGTAGCGGGGGCGCATGCTGATCCACTGGTCCTGGCCTACCTCTCTGTGCCGTGTAGCAATTAGTGATGTGATGCATATGGATGACATGGAGACATTTTGATGACACCCAATAGAAAATAAAAGAGAAATATAGGTTAGAGTGAAAAAAAAAAGAGATTAAATTAATATCATCCTATGTGGCATACAATCCATTAATATAATTATACAACTCTTATCTGAAGTATTACACTTATATATGCCTTAACAGATGCACACTATATTACAGACTGCTGAAAGTAATCCTTTAAATGTGCACATATCTGACATATGCAGGCTCCAACTGTACAGATTACAGTTTACAGTAGGGCATTAATACCACTGGTGTAGAGTTTTTAATTTAATGTAAATATTACTGAAGAAATAAAAGTTGTTTACAACTGTAAACCGTGGTATATGAACTACCATCCTCTGACTACAGTCTAATATTGGATTCCTACAATTGGTTCATGCTACAGATGCTCAATTTAATGCAACTCTACAAAAGACCAAAAAAAAGCTATCTTTAACTTTTAAAACTACAATACCACTTCTCTTCTGCTGCATACATACTACTTGCTTTCCTCAGTCTCTCCAATTAAGCAACATAAGCCTGTCAATTGAACTCACACTCAGTGGGAGTTGGGAAAAAAACAGAAAAGAACAGAAGAGCATTATGCATACTGGTCTTGCCTATATATAGCTTTCCAAGTCTTACAAGTACTCTCTTACTGTCATACTAACACAGCTGTGGGATGCCTGCAGTCTAAAACTCATGCAACCAACGGTTGAGGGTATCCCTTTTTCACCGCATAAGCCATTCAAATGGTGCCTACATTGCTCTCCAGCACGTGGGATACCAATGGCACTGGATACACCCTAAGCCAAACTATTCCACACCTCAGACTTGTACTGGGAGCCAGAGTAGTCCCACCACAGAAGCCTTTGGCTGTGGTGGTTTACCATGAGTCCACTAAATATCTGCTACTCGTAGATACCCAACATCTGTGCCCTAAACTTGGAACCTTCCTCTCCAGCACCAGCCATGTC
The DNA here is from genome assembly GCF_019279795.1 of Protopterus annectens. NCBI lineage: Eukaryota > Metazoa > Chordata > Ceratodontiformes > Protopteridae > Protopterus > Protopterus annectens. The sequence goes on along the minus strand of NC_056737.1, from coordinate 55,642,958 downwards.
TACCAGCTGAGCCAGAGCAATGGAAACTGATGCTTTATCACCAATTCCAGTTATCACGTTTATTGGTAGTGCACGAACCCAACCAACAATGTCATTCGCGAACTGTGTTTGGTTGATGCTAAGTGGTCTGCAACGGTGCCAATCAGGAAGGAATTAAATAAATGAAACTGGAAGGTTAATCTGACACTTGACCTTAGTTTTCGGGGTGTCTACTGATGTAGCCTGGAAATACATAATGGAGATTGGAAGGAAACTTAGGTGAAGTAAATTTGCAGACATGCACTGGGGACATAAATGTAATGACTTGACACATTTGTTTTTGCCTTTATACCCTTAGGAAAACTGATTTTTACACTGTGGGATTCAAACCTAGTCATAAGGGACAAAATATTTGTTTCCACAGCATTGATTTTCCATCTTTGCCACAGAAGAAGTGCTGCTCAGACAGTCTGGAATTATACATAAATACAGGTGACAAATGGAGCTGTTACATATGTACGTGTGTGACCTGACACGGTTATTGGATATAAATCCAGTTGTGCATGTGTCGTATGTAACTGTGAAGCCCATGCAAGTCCAGATAGCAGAACTACAGAAATATAGCAGACAGTATACCCTCAGTCATGCATCTGAAAACACAATAATGGTGTCTCATCCCTTATACATATAACTCATATCAGCTCTACTATCTAATGTGTTATATGCAAGAGTGAATATAATGGGAAATGGAAAAACAGTAAACGTGTATGAACATGTTGTATTAGAACCCAGCACCATGTGTATGACAGTCCTACACTTACAGCTGTTGCCACAAAAATGTTGAAATAACACTTGTCTATTTTTCAGTTCATTGCTATAAACTGCACTGTCACAACAGAAAATTAGGTTGCACTCCCTGTAGTTGAACCCAGGACCATCTGTACTCCAGCCCTACACTTACACCTGCTGCCACAGAACTAGTTTCATGAAATTTCCTAATCATTCTTAAGCGCTCTGTGTAAACCACCACACAACGCCGCTTATCGGATCTGCGCTGTGCCCAACAGAATTAACTGACTGTATCAGGTTTCAATTGCTGGCTGTCCAACTCTTGTCTGCAGGTGTTCAATGGCTACAGCTGCTGGGGAACCATGCTAACCGCCATGCAACACCACTAATCTCAGATGCAAAACGGAATACAGAAATTGCAACAATGTATTGTTTTTGACCTTTGCCCTTTTACAAATACCCTGTTTGCAGGTCAGGTGTTCTGTCTGCTTCCTGGGTGGGCCACTCGTCCAGTATGTGCACTGCCACGCTTCGAGCAAACGAGATAAGCACAGCCAAACTGGACATTCATTTTTCTCCATTTCCCATCTTTGGGCTAAGCCACGTATTTCCAAACACTGCCCCCCCCCCCCAAAGAAAAGAGAAAAATAGTTGAAATGACAAAAAGCAATCTATGACATACACACTACAAAATGTTAGTACACATGAAATATTTCTGCTGAGGTCTGGATTTGAAGTCACTCCAATGAACCTTCAGAACACAGTAAGGAAGCCTTATTCCTCTTTGCCACACAGCTTTGCAGCAGGGAACTTGAGCATAAATAAAACGGAAAAGTAGTTCAAATGAAGAAAATCAGTCTACGAAATAAACACTGCAAAAATGTTAGTACACATGAAATATTTCTACATAGGTCTGGATTTGAACTCTCACTCCAATGAACCTTCAGAACACAATAAGGGTGCCTTAACCTCTGTGCCACACAAACAGCTTTGCAGCAAGGAACTGAAATCATTCTGCATACAACCAATTGCATCATTATCTACAGTAATTTGAAACCATACAAGTCTTATTTGTATATTAATTATTTTTGGATGTAGTGCACTAAGTGATCACACAACCATTTATGAGTATTGTTGGTAAACATGCAGCTCTGTCTTACCTCTCTGTGTTTGTTGCTCAATCTTCTCTTATCTGACCAGTAATTTGAGACATGCAGTCTAGAAGTCATTCTATACCACTGTCCTTAAAATGTGTATGGATATTAAATGGCAGTAATATAATATTCAGTTGCCAACAAATTAAGGGGAGGTTGGATGTTAATGAACAGAACCTGTGAACTGTGTACTGCTTACTTAAATTTTCAGCTTTGACCAACTTACATCTAATACTTTGTATGTTTAATCTGACACATCAACTGTATGAAGGGCAGTCTGCAATACTGTTGTGTTTTCCGAGTTCACACCTCATTTGAATCTTCACTGTGCTGACAAGCCCCGAATTTACACCATAAAAAGGAAACCGTGTAGCTAGAAAAACTGAAGGTGAGGAAACTTGTTTATGTGGAGAACTCAGAAAGGAGGCTATTACTTTGGGATATATCTGCACAGAGGATTAATGAACTTGAGAAGGCATGCTTGCATTTTGTCAGCTACATACTGCATATGCTAAAATGTAATTAAGAAAAATCTGTTTAATAGCTTTATATATATATATATATATATATATATATTTAGGGTCTATATTAGAACATCGAACATTTAAAATGTCGAGTGTTCTAATATCAACCCGTTTTCAGCAAACGCTAAAAATATCGAAGAAGCAGAAAACCAAATTTTTTCCTAGAGAAAGAATTTGGTTGTCCGTTTCTGTTGCTTCGGTATTTTCAGTGTTCCAGTGGAAAGTTACGGGTCGGGTTCAGGTAAGTGTGTGATTGAGTGCGGGTTAGGTATGTATGTGATTGTGTGGACATGAGGGTTAGGTGAGTTAGGGTTAGGGCGTGGGTTAGGTATGTGTGCAATTGTGTGGACGTGAAGGTTAGGGTGGGTTAGGTGAGTTAGGGTTAGGGTGCGGGTGAGTGTGCGATAGTGACGGAGCTTAGGGTTAGGGTTTGGGTTAAGGTAAGTGGATAGTTAGTGGTGTGTGTATAGTTTAGTGTAGGGTTAGGCGTAACAATCACCACCAAGGAACATACTGTGTGAGAGACCCAATGACATTAGAAATCTACACTCCATGCTCTCTCCCTATCAAGCCCACATATCTGTCCCCAAACAGATTGTGGACACAATTAGTACACCACACACACACACACACACACACACACACACACACACACACACACACACACACACACACACACACACACACACTGATTAGCAAAGGCTTTTACACTTATCTGCATTAGTTAGAAGAGTACTGATGGCATAGGCATGTTTGTCAGGGCATTTCACAGATGTACATGATTGGCAACACCTTAATACAGAATGTTCTGTGTTAAATCTGTAGATGTTTCAGGGACAGTTCATTTGATAGCACTTTTTAGCATTTCAAAGATGGTTTGTTAGCAAAATGTGTCATTTGCCTGTTTTGTGGGGGGGGGGTTGCATTTCTGTTATGGCACAAACAAGGATATGTTGCTACTGTTAATCTCCTTTTTTGCATCCAGCCTGCTGCTCATATTTAAAATCTCTAGACTGTTTTATGTTTCTCCAGTGGGTAAGATTAAAATGCTCGTTTCTGTTTTACCTGGGAACAGCTGTTTTGTGGTTATGTGATACTTATGTGTATTACCCTTATGTTGCGTTTTAGGACACCTAGGACTATGGCACTCATTAGGCATCTCAATCCTCAAAAAAAAACCCTTCACTGACCTTAAGAATCAGGTCACTGTTGAAGATTTTAGGCGACATGGTGCCTTCCTAGGAGAGGACAAGGAGATTTGTCAGACAGAATGCAAATGTGGCAGCAGATACTCACATACATTAATGCAGGACATATGACCAGGTGCATGATAGGGTTACTGACATGATCTCATCTGCATGGAGAAGAGTAGCTCCTGTGGCCCATGATCTGAAGGATACTGGTGGGGAGGGGGGCACTACATAGCCACCTCTAACAGCAAATTAAGAGTTCTTGTCCACTGTCATGAATCTAAACAGCTCCCAGGAAAATGCAGAACAGCATGTCCTTGACTTTGGTGCTACTGTTTCAGGGGAGAGCAAGTATGTCCCAGGAGGAGCTTCCAGGTAGGCTTTTGCATCTCAATTGTTGAATACTGTTGTATAGTACAAAATAAATAAATAAAATCAGTATGTTTTCTGTTTCACAAGAAAGTTTTTTTTTTTGGGGGGGGGAGCTGAAGATTGCTACAGTTAACACATTCTGACTGATTACACGCAATATTATGTTGGACTTGTCATCCAAATCCTTATTGAAAGTGTAGTTAATGGACATATAAAGGGGAAAAAGGTATTACCCAGCGTTACTATTAACTGAGATGATGTCCTTATATTTTGCTTAACTTCTTCCAGGACTATCCAGAATACAGAGAATACCATCATCTGCACATGGTAAGCCAAGCATTTGTATGTCAGCACTGATTAGCAACTGAAAGAAATATTTTAGTGTGTGATGTTGATGTAAGGAATGCTGTGTGTACTGTTGTACTGTCGAATAGTGGCACCACTGTTATTTTGTTAGCATATATTGGACTATAGCAGTGTAGGTATTAATTGTTTCTGTGCTTGATGCTTATTATAACAGGTGATCCCAACAGTGGATGTGTGGGACTTCTACCACCTGATGTTAGAGTTATCAGCAGACTGATGATGATAACCAAACAGAGGCACAGTCGGGGGGGGGGGTGCAGAGGTTGAATTCGACACTGAGTTTGACATACAGACACCCCCTGAAATTCCATCAGACACAGCCAGTAGTCCTATGCATACCCATTCTAATAAGCCCTCAGATACTGGACAGGTGGAGGGTGAAACAAGCGATCAGGGAAGTATGGTTACTGTGGCTTCAGTGCCTGTTGACTCTGGCAGTGGCCAAAGTGTGGGTGAGGTGCCACACAGGAGAGTTGTTAGAGGCCTGCTGTCCATCCTCCACCTGATCCAGGTGTCTTTTCCTGTGCCACGCAACATATGTTTAGGGCTATCCTGGAGGCACAGGCACTTTTCCAAAGGTGCTCCAGAGAAATGCTTAGAATTGTAGACAAGGCACAGACTGACATGCATGACTGCCTCCAGCCTCCACAGTGTTGCCAATTCAATGGATCAGATGAATGGCACACTGGGATGAACAGTGTCTATGATGGAATGTTTGCTGTGAGGGAGACGGCATCCTTCTAGACACAGATCCATCACATCAACTGCTGTTAGCTAACGTGACCATGCCTGATCACGATCTGATGGTGGCAGTACTTCCACTGCTCCGTCAGTGGGTGAACTGTCCACACCCAGAAGTGGCAGGCCATGGGGTCATAGTACTAGGTGTTATCATGCTCATTCAGCAGAAATCAGTCACATTCAGGCACAAGTAGTGCATTGACCGTGAGCATGGACGTGCCAGTGCAATTCCTGGGATAACAATGAACTGTCACCTCTACCATGCATGGCTCACACTTGTATGACACAGCAAAACATACAGCTGGTATACAGCTTGGCTGTGTTCATGCAGACACTCACACAACAATTTCACCTGGAGGACCCATACAAACACAAACATAACAGTTACATGGTTCAGCCGTGCAGCTTAAAATTAATGTTATCGCACTGGCCATTTGTTGGTTTATCCAAATGTCTTGCCTGCTTCTCTTTCTTACTCGCACTCACTCACTGACTTTGTGTCAGCCTAGGCTTCCTGACCCCCCCCCCCCCCCACACACACACACACAACACCCTGTGCAAGTGATAACTGTGCCATATCCCTGTTTTATATCTTTTGGATTCAGGGATACATAAGCTTTGTCTCTGATGCTCAGGGTGATAGCTAACTTAATGGTTAGTATATCTGCTTTTATGATGTTGAAATGGCAACTGTACCTTTGACTTATATTGGTCTTAGAAAGTTGATAGCTTCAAAATGTTTCCATCTTAATTATTAATGATCTTGTGGTGGTTGTGAAGTCTGAAACTGCAATGTATATCCTTACTTTCAAACTTCTCTCTAATGATTTTCCAGTACCAACTTATGGAGCTAAACTGAGGGCATGCAATGACCATTACTACTTTTGAGAGGTATGACTGCATGAATCTTTGCTGCCCTAGGCCTACTACTTAATAATAGACACACATAAATGAAGCAAGTCTCTGCTGACACAGGTTAATGTTATTTCTGTACAAATGTCCCACCTTTTGCTTGCTTATACTACCAGGTAATAACTTGCAAGGATATGCCAGGCATTCATGTTATTTATTACACAATACACTCCATGTTCAACACTTAACTTGTAAATCCAGCAGCTACAACAGTTTTCAGCCAGGGCAGACTGTCTGATGCAAGCAGTACACAGCCAATAAATGGGGAGGTAAAGGTTGTGACAGTTGCCTAGCACCAATGTTACACATGTATGCGTGCAGGAGGAAGGTTTTAGGCTCTTAGGTGAAGACTGAGTGTGCTATGCATCATCTCTTAGCCAAGGCAAGAGCATACTGAGCATGCCTACATCTGCCTATACCCACAGCAGCTGCTGTTTCCCCCTCTGTCTCCTCACCTGCTTGTGGCTGTGATGACCTTGGCATTGGTGGTGGGACACATGATCCGTCCCCTTGTTGATCCTGCTGAAACTGTTTTCTCAGGATGATGTTGTGTAGTATGGCACATACTGTGAATATTTCAGTACATGTCCGTGAATTGTACTGCAGGATTCCCCCAGATGTATCTAGGGACCATGCCTTCAGCAGCCCAAACACACATATTATGATATTTCTGGTTTGAGCTTGTGCCTCATTATGACATTCTTCAGCGGGTGTCTGTGCATTTCTGAGAGGTGTCATCAGCCACAGTTCTAGTGCATAACCTGCATCCCTCAGTAAATAACCCTGTGGGATATCCCCCCGTGAGCATTTGATACATTTGGGAGGTGTGCCAGACATGCGAGCCGTGGTAACTGCCTGGGTTGCAGCACATGCATTCAAGATGATTCCTTTGGCATTACAAGACTTGACAGGTAATACAGTAGAGGCCCTTTCCATTAATATAGAGCCTTCCCTGCTCCTGGGTGGTCCCTTAACTTCTACAAGTGTGCAATCCATGGCACCCAATTACTTCAGAGTAGTGTGATACAGGGTAGAACTCCTGAATATTTCTAGCCTTGTCCTCAGGAGTATGGGGAAAATAAGTGGTCACTAGCATGCTGTAGCATAGCATTCAAGAGCTGATGGAAGACCCTAGATGCTGATGCCTGTGACACCCCCAGCATGTCCGCTGTCAGAATCTTAGCTACTGGTACCTTTCAGAGACAAAGTATTACACAAACAGTCTCCACTGGGATGGGTTCCCTCGGTTTTCCCTGGCTCTGATTTGAGGACGACAGAGGCTACAGAGATAGTAGAGCTGATATGAGTTATATGTATAAGGGATGAGACACCATTATTGTGCGTCCCTATCCACCCTGTAGCACTCTACAATTTCCACATCATGTAGATCGGATTAGTTACCTGGGGTCTGAAAACTCTTCTTCTTGGCCTTGGTCTATTACCAGTAGCAGCAGCACAGACTTCACCTTGTTGCATGCACACACACACACACACACACACACACACACACACACACACACACACACACACACTAAAGCAAAGGCATCCCCTAATATTGTTTCTGTGTAGACTCCTTTCAGTGGCTGTATACTAATAGGTTTTGGAATTCGCAGGTAAAACCAGCACTGAGTCTACACGATTGCTTTATAGCTTGTTCAATGCTCCTCCATCTTGGATTGGTTAAGTAGCATACAATTCAGCTGCTTATGCTGTAATTTGGATTGCATGGTGTTTACTGTGTTTACACAGCTGTGCATGGCTTTACACACTGTGTACAGCCTCTTACTGAATTCAAAACACTGCTCTACTGTGTGCATGTCACAGTGGAAACAAGACAGTGTAGGCTTTATTGAATCTGGCTGTAAATGTATTTTAAAATAAAGGGGATAATTTTGTTTTTGGAAGATTTTTAACTCACATTCATGCTGTCAGGTGCTCTTAGTCATGTGATCTCTTAAAAGAATAATTTGGTTTTAATGTTTTATTCTGAAGAAGTTCGTTACTTTGTGGAACAGAAGCACTTAAATCATTCATTAAATCTATTCCTTGTTGGTGACGGTTTAGTGTGCAATGTTTACAAAAGGTGTTACTCACCCGAAAAACTTATTTTATAATTGTAGGGGGTAACTGCTGAAGATGATGCCTACATTTCTTAACTTAGTATGGGTTACTTTTGAAGAGCTGTGCACCTCTTTAAAATGCAAGGCAGGGGCAGAAGGCAACAGTAAGAGGCTGCAAGTATAATTAGAAGTTATGTACTCACCATAACGTTCCATCTGAGTAGGTGTATTCATTTGTCTGCAACCTGTGGGTTATGGATCCGATATCGGATCCGAACCGGCATGGTTTACCAGCTATGGATTCAAGCTCTCAGCTCCTCCCCTCACCCATAATGCCCTGCTCTACCCTCATGACCTCAGATCGAGTTTGCCAACAGCAAGAACACCCTGAAAAGGGTAACACACCATATGCAGGAAACTGAAAGGCCAGGGGGATAGGAGGGTGGGATGGTTGCAGACAAATGAATACACCTACTCAGATGGAACGTTATGGTGAGTACATAACTTCTAAATCTGAAGTAGGAGATTCATTTGTCTGCAACCTGAGTCCCCAGCTACCTGAATCTTGGGCGGCCATCATGGAAGGATATTCCGGAGCACCGCAGAGCCAAATGATGCTCTACCCTACCCCTAGATGCAAGATCCAACTTGTAGTGGGAAATAAAAGTATGAGATGAAGCCCACGTGGCTGCTGCACAAATATCATCTAGAGGAATCCTAGCCTTAAAGGCTGCCGAAGTAGAGACTGACCGGGTTGAATGGGCGTGTACACCCTCCGGTGCGGGCCTTCCTGAAGCTTGATAAGCCAATAAGATACATTGTGAAATCCAGCGAGACAGAGAGACTTTAGAAATTGGCTTGCCCAAATTAAATTTAGCAAAGGAAATGAACAACTGGTCGGATTGCCTATGACCAGCCGTTCTGTTTAGATAAAATCTAAGTTGCCTGTGAACATCTAAGGAGTGAAGCTTGTATTCACCTTTGTTTTCATATTTAGGAAAGAAAACAGGGAGGTTAATGGATTGATTAATGTTTGCTTCAGAAGCTACTTTAGGAAGAAAGGACGGGTTGGTCCTGAGGTAAACACGGTCCGGATGAAAGACCAAGTAAGGAGGTTTAGCTGATAATGCTTGGAGCTCTGAAACTCTCTTGGCGAGTAATGGCTACTAAGAAGGCAGTCTTGAATGACAAGAATTTGAGATCTACCGTAGCCGCCGGTTCGAAGGGGGGGGGGGCGGTCAAGGCCTGGAGAACTAAGGAAAGGTCCCAGGGAGGAACCGCTTGTTTTACAGGGGGCCTGAGAAGGAAAGTACCTTTAAGGAAAATTTTACACAACTTGGCCGACATGAGTGGACTGGAGTCATGACCAATGTGATAATGTGAAATTGCCGCAAGTTGTACTTTGACTGTGGAACTGCTGGCACCATTGTTAAAAAGAGTGGTTAAGAAATCAAGCACTAAAGGGAGAGGAACTGTAAAAGGGTTCAGGCCTTTCCGCTCCGCCCACAAAGAAAACCGTTTCCACTTGCTACGGTAGACTTTCCTAGTGGACGGTTTATGAGCTGCCACCAGGATCGCCTTAACAGGGGACGAAATACCGGGAGTCCTGATCAAGAGTGGAACTGGAGCAGCCAAGCGGTCAGCTTCAGGTTGTCCAGGTTCGGAGGAGATAGGCAGGATGGATGAGATATCAGATCCGGAATGGGATCTAGAATCCAAGGGGGATTCACCGAGTGAGACCTTAGGAAGGGGAACCAGATCTGTCGAGGCCAAAACGGAGCAATGAGAATCATTCTGCACCCCACCCGAGAGGCTTTCTGAAGAACTTGGAGCATCAGAGGCAAGGGGGGATAAGCATACAGAAGACCGGGTGGCCAAGCATGCACCAGAGCGTCTCTTGGGGAACCTCCTGGAGGAGGTATCAGAGCGAAAAAACTGTCGCACTTGGTGTTTGAGGGAGAGGCAAAAAGATCGCATGAAGGAGTTCCCCACCGTGCGAATATGCGTTCCGCTACTTGAGTATTGAGAGACCACTCGTAAGGGGTCAGAATGGTGCGACTGAGCTTGTCCGCCAGGATGTTGGACCGACCCGGAATGTGCGTTGCTATTAGAAAGCGGTTGGTGGAGATTGCCCATTCCCAAACTCTCATGGCTTCTCGACAAAGAGGGTAAGACCTGGTTCCTCCTTGCTTGTTGATATACCAGACAACCGACATGTTGTCCGATTGAATCGCAAATGTTCCCAAGGGAAGAAAGTCCTGAAGTGCTAGCAACGCTAAGAGCACTGCTCTCATCTCTAGAACGTTGATATGCAGTAAGGTCTCTGAATCGTTCCACGTGCCTTGGACGGTCCGGCCTGCAAAATGCCCCCCCCCCACCCGAGGCGGGAGGCATCCGTGGTCACCGTGGCGAGAGGGGGAGAAGCACAAAATGGGCGGCCTCCGTGGAGATCTGGAGAGTGAAGCCACCACAGGAGGGACCGCTTGCAAGCCTTGCTGATCGCAATGGGATGATGCACAGGAAGAGCAAGGTACGACCACTGTACTAAGAGAGTCCACTGGATGATGCGCATATTGAGCCTGGCGAGAGGAAGAAGTGCTATAGCAGACGCCATGGACCCTAGAGCCCTCAGGACCAACTCCGGAACTGAACTTGAGTGGAGAATGGCCCGCACCTGGAGCTGCAGATTTTGAACTCTGTCCGCAGTGAGGAAGGCTTTCAAGCTCCTTGTGTCTAACCTGGCCCCTATAAAATCTATGAGCTGTGTGGGTGCTAGGTTGGATTTCTTTGTATTTATAGTGATGCCCAGACTGGGAGCAAGATGGAGAAAGGAGTCTCGCGCCAATAGTAGTAGATGCCTTGTTGGGGCGGTAAGGAGCCAGTCGTCCAGGTAGGGAAAGACCTGCACCCCCTGAAGCCTCAGGTGGGCCGCTACCACTGCTAATACTTTGGTGAACACCCTGGGGGCTGTGGTGAGACCAAAGGGAAGGACCCGGAACTGGTAGTGACTGGCTCCCAGCCGGAAGCGGAGAAACCTCCTGGAGCGCCTGACCATTAGAATGTGGTAGTACGCATCTTTGAGGTCTATGGAACACATCCAGTGATTTTCTCCCAGAAGGGGGAGAATAGATTGCAGAGTGACCATTCGGAACTTCTCCTTGGGAACTGCCAGGTTCAAGAGAGAAAGGTCTAAAATTGGTCTTAGATCCCCCGTCTTTTTTGGCACTAAAAGAACCTGGAGTAGTACCCTGATCCGATCTGGTCTGGGGGGACGGGCTGGATGGCTCTTTTCTTTAGCAGATGGCCAATTTCTGCCAAAGCGGCCTCCCGTTGACCGGGTGGAACGTCTGGGAGGGACTTCAATTTTGGTAAGTGACGAAATGGGATGCGGTATCCTCTGGATATGATCTGGAGAACCCAGCGGTCTGATGTTATGGACTCCCATGCCACTAGGTGCCCCGAAAAACGTCCCCCGACTGCCTCCAGAGTGGAGCAGCCGGGCAACCCCTCAGGGTTGCTGCGCGGGCCGTTCAGAGAAGGGTTCTCTGGACCCGAAGTTCCTGGGAGCCCCTCTGCCTCTAGGGCGGCGTCCTCCCTGTCCTCCTCTGCCACGGAAGGACTGGTTGTCCGGAGCAGGCTGGGATTGCTGCGACTTCCGGAACCACATCTTCTTCTGACTCTTTTGGTTCCTAGAATAGGGCCTCTGGGGTGCAGAGAAGCGGATTCCGATGGCAGACAGCGTCTTCCCGTCCTTCTCGCTCTGGGTCAAAAGTGTCATGACGGTTTTGCCAAAGAGGGTAGAACCATCAAAGGCGTCGCAAATGACGCTTTGAAGGGCTCTGAGAAATCGCAATGACGGAGCCAGGCCTGACGTCTAGTGACTAGACCTGCCCCTGCGGCTCTAGCGGCGCCTTCCGTAGCATGGGAGAGTAGCCGCATAGAGGTATTGGTAACTGATCTAAGAGTGGCCATGCGGGTGGAGTGCAGCACTTTGTCCTCCTCCGACATGGACTCTGGGGGAGATGCAGCGTATTCTTTAATAAGATCGCGCTGCATCCTAATTACGTGTGCCAGGTAGTTCAGCGCCCTTACCGAGAAGGTCGCTGAACTAAACATCCGCTTCCCCAAGCGGTCCATCATCCGAGACTCCTTGCTCGGGGGATGGAGTGAGGGACTCTCCTGAGCAAGTTCCCTCTTGGTGGCCGCCGCCGTCAACATGGCATCTACCGGAGGCCCCTTACTCCAATGGGCATGGTCAGCCGGTGGACTGAGGATCCGGTCGGGCCTCTTAGGGATTGGCTCCACGGTGTCCGGTTCCTTCCATGCCCTGGTGGTAATGAGGTCCACCAGGGGGTCGGCAGGAGGGGACACCCAAGAGGTAGACGGGCCCGCTTCAAATGCCTCCAAGAACACGGACTCGTCCGAGGAAGACTTGGGGGCAGACCACCCCCCCCTTATGCTGAGCATTTCCATGATGTCTCCAAATGAGACATCCTCGGGGGGTGACCGTGGGGAGCCATCCCCTTCCTCCAAATCCGTGTCTTCCGTGAGAGACTCGGGGGAGTCAATGTGCCTCCTTTTGCACGTATGTTTGCAAGGAACATCCTCTGGGGGGCTGTCAGAGGACTCCTCGCAAGCAGCAACCTGTTCCAGGGGAACAGCTTGGGGCACAGAAGCGGGCTGTCCCAAGGGCCGGATGGTGGAAGCCTGACTCAGTGCAGAGGGAGCGTGGGACGGAGCCGAAACAAGTGCCGGGGGTCCGGAGACCCTCAACAGGGCCCTCTCCACTACATCAAAAGCCGAAGGGGAGCCGACCTCGACCAAAGGATCCGACAATCGGCTCCCCCTCGGATCCGAAGAGTGGATCGGAGCCGGCGCCGAAGCGCTTGGATCCGAAGGGACAGTGCGCTCCGACACAGACGGCGCCGAAGGAGCACTGATCCCCCCGGATCCGAGGCTCGGATCCAGGCTCCGAGAGGTCGGATCCGATGCACTTGAGGGCAGGGTCGGATCCGAAGTACCAAGTACTATCGGCGCCGACCCACCCCCGGCTCCGAAGCTGCTCGGCTCCAACTGCTCCGAACCCGGGTAGCGGGTCGGAGAAGGAGCAATTGGCTTGAAAAAGGGTGAGCTCCCCAGAGGGAGGCAAGAGCACTCCCATCTGCATCTGGGCCTGGATGAACCTTCTCATCATCTGGTCCAGATCAGCGTCCGACAGGCTATAAGTTGATCTCGACGAGGCTACCGAGGTAGGCTTTGAGTGCCTCCTCGATAGCCTCGACGGAGATCGGGTCTCCTCCTCCTCAGGTCCCAGTGAAAAACACACTGGAGACCGGAGCCGAGGAGGGGGAGAGCCAGCAGACAAGGAGGCTGGGGGAGAAGCCCGCTTGGCTGGCGGGGCCGAAACAGAGGTCTCGGCCCGCCGCTTATGGTGCTTCTCCCTCTGGTCCTTCTTCCTAGCTTCCCTCTCCTCCGAACCAGAAACGGGAGGTTGAGTCCCAGGAGGAGGAGGGGGAGCCGGAGAGGGAACAACCGTGGTAACGGTTACCCCCGAAGGAGCGGAGGCCGGAGCCGAGTCCGGCGGCAAGAGACCCGCCAAAACAAGCTTGGACCTCCACTCCTTCAATGCCCTGGGGTTGAACCCTGCACAAATGGAACATCCAGATGTGAGGTGTTCAACCCCCAGGCATCTAACACACCGAATGTGGCCATCAGCTGGGGAAAGCTTATGGCCACACTCGGAGCACTTACAAAAAATAGCTTTGGGCTGCTCAGACATCCCAAAAACCAACAAATAAAGTTACTAGAACTAAAAGTAAAATTAACAAAAAACCACTCACAGGCCCAAACACACACTACGCTACCAGCGAGGGGAGGGATATAAATTTAAGTTTTAAACTCTAAAAAAAAGTAATAATACAAGAGGGAAACCTACACTTTCACACAAATTTAACCAGAAAATTTCAAAATTGAATACTTTAAACACTAAATATAGCACTTAGCTGGAGAGCTGGAAAAACACAATCTGTTCACCATGTGCGGCAAACGAGATCTGAGGTCATGAGGGTAGAGCAGGGCATTATGGGTGAGGGGAGGAGCTGAGAGCTTGGATCCATAGCTGGTAAACCATGCCGGTTCGGATCCGATATCGGATCCATAACCCACAGGTTGCAGACAAATGAATCTCCTACTTCAGATATTAGGTTTCAACCTATACTACTGCCCTGTAAGTGCACCATTGCTTCAAACCTTAAGGGAAAGCTTAGTTAAATCTTAGTTTACTTCTCTCCGCCTATATATTTGCCTAAAGCAAGAGATAATCTATAACTGAAAGTAATAATCTTCCCTTCAAAACCAAAAACTGTCAAATATTGTCACTCTTATGCAGAATTAACCTTCAATCTATTTTCAGGCAATTCATAAGGCAAAAAAGTCATACTTCACATACTTACGTAGTATAAACAGTTACCCCTTCCCTCTCCTCAATGCTGATGCTCTCATCTGTTGGTTTGGGCGGCTCCGCTTGGTATTTTGAAGGTATCCACAACAAGACCTTCACTTTGTTTTGAAGACTTTTGTTATCCTCATTTGGGAAAGCAGTAATGGAGACAGGGACAGACATCCCCATACCAATACCTAAGGAAACATAAAAAAAAAAATCATCTAAGAAAAATAGCTACTAACCTCACTCAGTGGATGGGCAAGAGGATAGGCCACATAAAAACAAAATCAAAGTACATAGCTTGGCATACACACTGACTTCAGCCAGAGGTAAATTACTGCAGGTCAGGAAATTTAGGCTATATTTCCCATTCCCCACATTATTAAGAATTAGTTTTATTATACAGATAAGTAACTGAAATATGAATTAAAGATAATATATGAAATTACATATATAATCATTTAGCAACAGACGATGGAGTTTATGATTTTAGAGCCTAAAGAAGCAGCAGCTGTTGTGGGTTCTAGCATATAACATTTCAACAGCATTTCCTAAAGCACAACCAAAATGATTACACACTCACACACACCCCTTTGGCAATAAACAAGGTGTTCATTATACTAGAGGTAATGGCTAATATTATGTCAGACAACCTTTATAACAATTTTAAGTAGTCCACAAATACACATACAGCACAAATGGACTAAAACAGGAACCCTCACTATAACTGATAGTGGTCCTAGTACACAAGATTGGGGGGGGGGGGGGTACCTCACAGCCTACAAGCTTAATGTATACAGTGCTTTATGAATCTAACACAAAATCAGAATTGGAATTTTTTTCTCCTTGAAGAAGGATAGTACAGTTGTGTACCTACCATAAATGTAGATGTTCAAGTGTATTCACTGTTGCAGTCATTACTCTTGGGTTATCCTGCTGGCAGGCTACCTGCAGTTGGCCTGAATTCCAAAGTCCTGGTCCGGCGTCGGTTGATGTCACCTCTTCCCTGATGTCAGTGCGCCAGGGGTATAAATGATGCAGCCGACGCCATTTTCTTCAGTTTTTCTTGCCCCAGAGGTCAGGTGTCTCCAAAAGGGTAGGCTAAAAAAAATGCCAGTAAGTATGCATGCAGTAAAGTAAACATTTCCTTCATCTACAAGCAAATACACCACATAGGTTGTATGGAATAGAGAAGTACAGATAAGCCCCAGCAAAGAAAAGGGGGATGGTGGGTGGGTACCCTGGACTGCAACAGTGAATACACTCGAACATCTACATTTATGGTTGGTGCACAACCGTACTATGTTCATCGTGTTTCACTGTTGCAGTCATTACTCTTGGGTTGAATCCCAAAGCTGAGGTTGGGTGGCTGGGTCTAAATAGGGTTAGGAGAGGCTATAAGGCCCTGCAGAACTGCAGTGGCAAAGCCTGCTCTGGATTTAGAGTAGAGAGGTAAGTGGTAGTGCCTTGTAAAAGTGTGCACTGAACTCAAGTTGCAGCCTCTAAAATGTCTTTGGTTGGTACTCCTCTGAGGAAGGCTGCTGACGTGGCTGCTGCTCTGGTTGAATGTGGCCTAATGCCCTTAGGCACTGATTTCCCACGTTGTGAATAGCAGAAATGAATACAGTGGCCTATCTATTTTGAAATAGTCTGCTTTGAGATAGCCTTGTGATCCTGCAGCATATGCCACTAAGAGTTGCTCAGTCTTTCTGAAAGCTTTAGTTCTGTCCAAGTAGAAGCGTAGATGTCTGTGTATGTCCAAAGAATGCACGAGTCTCTCACCCTTAGTCTGTGGGTTTGGATAAAAAGTAAGCAAATGTATGGTTTGGTTAAGGGCCACGCTGGACACTACCTTAGGCATAAATGTCGGGTTTGTCCTTAGAGAAACCTTGTCTGGATGGAAAATGATAAAAGGTTCCACAGCCATGAGTGCCTGTAACTCTGAGACTCGTCTTACAGAGGTTATTGCTAGGAGCAGAGCTGTTTTCCATGATAAGAACTTTATCTCAGCTGTATTGGCTGGCTCAAAAGGAGGCAGTGTAAGTTTTTCCAAGACATAATTGAGGTCCCACGCAGGTAGTGGTGCTCTCCTTGGAGGTCTTACGTTTTTGGCCCCTCTGAGGTACTGCCTTAGCAATGGATGAGAAAAAATAGGTGGTTCTGTATTGTAATGAGATGAAATGGCAGAGGCATGGATTTTAATTGATGAAAATGATAGGCCTTTGTCCAGCATCTCAGTTAGGTATTGTAAAATCTGAAGAATATTTGGTACAAATGTGTCAATTCCTTGTGCCTGGTTCCAAGCACAGAATCTCTTTCATTTTTCTGCATAAGATTTTCTGGTACTGGGCCTCTTGGCCTCCAAAATAACATCCATCACTGCTTTAGAGAGAAGTGTGTTATGAATGGCTACATTATCCACCATGCTGCCAGATTTAGGGTCCTGAGTTGGCTGTGCAGGATCTGATTGTTTCGTTGGGTCAGTAAGTGAGGAATTAGAGGTAATGTCCAGGCTGGGCCTTGAGACAAGCGCTTTAGGATTGGGTACCAGTGCTGGCAGGGCCAGTCTGGGGCAATCAGAATCATTTTTGGCTTCTCTTGCTGACCTTTAGGAGTACCTTGGGGAGGAGAGGCAGAGGAAGAAAGGCATATACTGTTAGGGTTTTCCAGCTGAATGATAGAGCATCCAGTTTCCATGCTTGCTTGTGTTAAGTCCTTGTGCAGAATCTCTGTAGTTGGCAGTTATGAAGGGATGCAAATAGATCTATGTCTGGGCATCCCCATATCTTTGTTATCATACTGAAGACTTGTGGATCCAGTTTCTACTCGTGGGGATCCATGAGGTTTCTGCTTAGTTCATCTGCCAGAGTATTTATCCTTCCTGGCAGGAATTGTGCTTGCAAGTGTACTTGGTAAGTCAATGCTGTGTCCCACAAAGTCATGGCTAGTCTGCAGAGGGGATAGGAGTGTGTGTCTCCCTGCTTGTTTATGTACCACATGACTGTAGTATTGTCCGTCTTTATCAGCAGTTGTCCAGGATGAAGCAGATCCTTGAAGGCTGTCAGGGCATTTTGAACAGCTAGCATCTCTTTTTGATTAATATGAAGATGCATTTGGCTTGTGGACCACGTGCCCTGAATACATTTTCTTGCCATGTGTGCCCTCCCAGGCATAGTCTGATGCATCTGTTGTTAATGTCTGCCTGGCTGTGGGTAAAGTGAATGGCTGCCCCTTGTTGTGGTGACAGCATGTGCCCACCATCGAAACTCCTGTTGCAGGCAGGGAATGAGGGTAATTAATGTTTCCAGGCTGTGGCAATGTTGAGTCCAAACACTTTTTAGGTACCATTGTAGTTTCCTCACATGCAGTCTTGCATATGGAATTAGCAGAATGCAGGATGCCATGAAACCCAAAGCCTGCAGAATTTTTCTTGCAGATAACTGGGTCTTTGTTGCCAACATTTTGAAGTAAGAAGTCAGTTGCCTTTGTTTGTCTGGCATGAGATAAGCCATCTGGGCAGTTGTATTTAAGCTTGCACCCAGGAATATTATCTCTTGAGAGGGTACTAGTTTTAATTTATTTTTGTTTACTGTGTACCCTAGGCAAATTAGTAATCTTTTTACAAACGCCAAATGCTTTAGTAGAATGTCCTTGTTCTCTGCTTCAATAAGGCAGTCATCCAAGTAAGGATATATTTGAATTCCTCCTTGTCTGCAAAATGCAATTACTGGTGCCATGCATTTTGTGAAGACCCTGGGCGCAGTAGATAAGCCAAAGAGCAGTGCAGAGAATTGGTAGTGCATTGAGCTAGCTATGAATCGGAGGTATCTTCTGCAAGATTGTCTGATTGGGACATGCAGGTATGCCTCTTTTAGGTCCAATGTTACAAGCAAAGCCTTTTTGCCCAGCATGGGCAGAAGTTGTTGCAGTGTCAACATTTTGAATTGTGGAATGTCCGGAAATGTGTTTAGAGTAGACAGGTCGAGTATTTGTCTCCAGGCTTTGTCCTTTCTGGGTACCAAGAAAAGTTTTGAGTAAAACCCTTGTCCCTGCTCTTGCTGCGGCACTCAATGAATGGCCCTCATGTCCATGAGAGATGAAACTTGTTTTTGTGCCTCTGGCCATTGATTGTGTGGCAGATTTGGCATACCTTTTGACCTTGGCAGGGTGTGAAAATGGAACCTGTAGCCCTGTGACACTATATTCAAGACCCATTTGTCCTGGGTGATCATGTGCCAATTTTGTGAAAAAAGTGCTAGTTTTCCCCCTAAGGGGGCTGCCAAAAGATAAGTGCTTGGTGCTGGCAGAGGAAAGTCATTGGGACGGTTTCCTGTATGGCTGAGATTTGTCTTCTCCGCTTTTGGAGGTAGAAGCACCCCATTGTTTAGACCTGTATGAGCCTTGGGGGCTGGGATTTGCCTCTGGGGCGTCTGTATCTGCCTCTTTGTGGCCTGTCTGACACTGGAAAGGACCAATTCTTTGAAGGCCAGTTACTGCTAAATCTGGGTGGTTGTACCTGTAAGAAATCCTTAACTGTCTGCATAGAGTTCGCTTTGTCCTCCATTTTCTTCAACACCTCTTCTGCTTTCACACCAAACAAAGTATCATGCTGTAGTGGAGCATCTAATAATTTTGCTTTAACATGATCAGGCAGATTCTGTTCCTTTAACCAAGCATGTCTCCTAATGACAGTACCCGTAACAGCGGCCCTGCAGGAGGCCTCCAGAGAGTCAAAACCACATGGCAAAGTATGCTTTCCCACTTGTTCAGCTGCATGCAATAAATCCTGCATTTCTTTGTTTTCTACACATTCAGAATTTGTCAACATTTTCTGTTTAAGCAGTGACATTAAATATTGCTGATATTTAAGCATAAGAAACTGACAATTTAAAGCTCTTACAGCCAAGGTAGCAGAAGTATAAATCTTTTTCCCCCATCTGTCCAGTGCCCTTGAATCCCTGTCTGAGGGGATAGGGTTTTTTGCAGTGGAAGCCTTGACCCCTTTGGGACCATGAGATATAGTTTCTGGGTTTGCAGCAGGGTTTTTATAAAGAAATTTATGGGAATCTGGAACCCTGTAGTATCTGTCTGGCTTCACAGGTGCCTGAGGTAAAGTGTCTAGAGACAGTCCGGACTCTGAAAATACATCATCTACAATGTCTAAAACAGGAGGAACAGCAAGAGGCCTGAGCTGAGGAAGTAAAAGGAAGTCTCTAAGCCTTTTCTTAGATTCTGAGTAGTCTTGGCTCTCCCAGTGAAAGTGCTCCCTCATGGTATGCAGGGTTTCCCCAAAAGAATAATCCTCAGGAGGAGAGGCTGAAGGGATAGATTCTTCAGCATCAGAATCCTCTTGGGAGGAAGAGAGTATTCATGTTCAGAAGAGGAATCAGAGGAAATGGAAACCTGATCTGAAGATTCATATTCTGTCTCTTGTCTAGGCCTCTTATCAGGATGGGGATGGGAACCACTAATCAAAGTAATTAGGTCTTCGGCCATTTTGAGCATCTGTTTTTTAGGCATGGAGGCCTGTCCATGGGATTGCTGTACTTGTTTCTTTGTCTTTAGTGGTGCTTTAGTCTTTGCCTTTGAAGCTGAAGTCGGTTTTACATATAACTGTGTAGGCCTGAAAACACCCTCAGAAGCCGATGCCTGCTCAGCGGCTCTGGCTCCATCTGAAGGGATATTTTTCCGAGTGTGCAATACCTTGGGTTTCCTGCGGCCTAGTTGGCTCCACGTGGGAGTCGGAAGTGGCCTGCAGCTCTGAGGTAGGGGGCATCAGGTCTGCGAAAGCGCCTCACTGAGAACCGGCGAACCGGCGACTGGCTTAGAAGAAGCCTCGTCGTCAGTTTTGGACCTTGGATGCCTGTCCTTTTCCTTGCGTTTTTTGTGAATTGCGGTAGTCGGATGGCTATCCGACGACATCGTGTAATGAAATCTTCGGCCAAAGTAGTGCAATGCAAAATCGTGCCGACGCTTAATAGTGCGTTGGTTAAATCTAGCACAAAACCTACAATTAGCGATGTCGTGATCAGGGCCTAGGCAAGGAATACAATAAGAATGGAAATCCTTATGAGGTATTTGCTTCCCACAAGAAATACAATTAACTTTTTCTGACATCGGTCTGGAGCAAGAAAAAAGTTTCCCCAACGGGGTACTTAGCTTTAAATGAAGACTTCGGATCTCAAATTCGAACACGAAAATCTCAGGAGTCGGCCGACCAGCACTTGCGAACTGCTTTAGCTTCGGGCACCGCGCGGTAAGAAAGACTGAAGAAAATGGCGTCGGCTGCATCATTTATACCCCTGGCACACTGACATCAGGGAAGAGTCGACAGTAACCGAAGCCGGACCAGGACTTTGGAATTCAGGCCGACTGCAGGTAGCCTGTCAGCAGGATAGCCCAAGAGTAATGACTGCAACAATGAAACACAATGAACATTTTGTTAAAGACAGGGAAAGTCTTCTAATTTGTTATACATTATGAAGAGCTTACAACTACATAACATGAAATCCTTACTGTGCACACAGCCCACCTGGACTTACCCAAGGCATTTACACTACAGGCCATTGTTAATAAATTTAATAAATTATGTAAGCTAAATGAGCCAAGCAGTGGTTAAGTAAGAGATCTTGTGCCATGGGCTCTGTGGTCCCTAACTCACTGGGATCTAGTTTTTTTTTTTTTTTTTTTTGCTCATAAGGTAAGAGGAAGCTTATGATGGCTAAATATGCAGATAACTAGTCCATTTCAAGGAAATGAGAGACAGAATTAATTGACATGCTTTGCACAATGTGGGATGGAAGGTTGCACAATGGCTATCCCTAGTATCTGAAGACAGCCCAAGCTACTCATGTTGAGGTACCACTCATGAAGGACAGATCCCTACTCAGATATTCTACCAAACATTTTAGTTCCCCTGGAGTATGAACATCTATCAAAAGAAAGGCCTACCAGTAAAGCCTATTATGAAAGGTGCACAACTCTCAAAGTAAGTGCCTGTGGGTACTTGCCTGCCTGTTGATGTACCACACCACTGCTACATCTATCTGGGTAGATACTTAACAACTGGAATCCAGGGCTTCAAACTTGTAGGATGGAACAATGACTAAGTTTTGACTCATTGGTTGAATACAGTATTTGGGCTAAGAGGCAGCTTACAACAAAGATAACTATCACATGTGAACATTACCAAGGGGTGTGGAGTCTCGAACGGTTAGCAAGCAAACTACCCAGTTCAGATCACCACTTCATCTTTTGCAGACTTCAAAAGTCATGAACATAACATTAAGTAGTTACCTCCCTTTTCCCCTGAACTATTAATATTCACTGAATGATTCTTACATTAAGCCTAACTACAGGAACCATCAAACTGGAAGATGAGGTTCTCCGGTTCGATTCTCGGCTGGGGTTACCTTCTGTGTGGAGTTTGCATGTTCTCCCTGCGTTCGCGTGGGTTTCCTCCGGGTACTCTGGTTTCCCCCCACATTCTAAAGACATGCTTCTGGAGCATTTCTCCCCGGGCCTCTGCTGAAAACAGGATCTGTGGAACCTATTCGGACTTTCCCGATCACCAAATGTTAAATAAATTTAAAAAAAAATGTATCTCGCAGAACTTGGGACTAAAAGGCCAGTACGACACTGCATGAAAACAGCTTGGAAACCACCATCTGGAAAATCTCAAAAACTCTATAGGAGTGAAGACATCAAACAGATCTTGGAATTCTTTTAGCAGCTGAGGCAAAAAAAAGCCATGATTTCAATTTGCTGACTCTAAGGCTTAGACAGTGAAGAGCTGTAGTACACAGTTCCTGGTGAACTAAACCCTTTCAGCCGGAAGCAAGATGAAGCCAGTCACCTAGATAAGGAAATATCTAAACTCTTCAGACACAAAGGATTTTTGCCATCACAGTCAAATACAGTTGTACTTTCTGAAGACCTTGAAATAAAAGACGAGCCTGAACAGCAGAGTTCTGAACTGAAAATGGCTGGCACTATCTAGAAATAAAGAAACTATCTGACTGCGTTCTTGTTCAGTGTAAAGATAAGAATCTTAAAAGTCCAAACAATTTATCAAATCTCCCCTTAGCAGACAAGAGGCAAAGCTCTCATTAGGAATACTGATATTAAAGGCATTAAAATCCAGAAATGGGCCTAACATCCTTAGCTTTCTTCAACAACAAAAAGAAAACAGACAGCAAATGTCTTGCCACCACTGGTTTTCAAAGAAGGTAAACATGATTCTTTTCTTGTGTAGCCTTACCACCTCATTTCTTGCCACTTATTGTTGCCTTTGGAAAAATATCTCAACAAGTAAGATAATTCATTGTGAAAGGGAAAGGAAACAGTCATAAAGCAAGAAGTCCCTTATCATTCATTGCTAGTGTCATCCCTGGGGTACATATCTTTAATGCTAATGAACTACCTATGCTGACTTACAACTCACATATGCACAGGTCTAGCAATGTCTCAGATAAAAAAAACCTTAGCTAAACTAAACTCCATACAAATGTCACACTTGTATGGGCTGTGATGTTCACCAAGACAGAGACATAGAATATGCATATCCAGTAGCAGATCTTTTCTCCACAGGAGCAATGGTGAAACCTCACCTCTGTGACTAAGGGGCAGCGGGAAAAACAGATTTCATACATATAATACATATAGGTCACTTAGACTCTAAATGGTCTTAAAAGTTAATACATTCTTTCAGAATTAGACATTAACACACATACATACATATATATATATATATATATATATATATATATATACACACACACACATATATATATATATATATATATATATATATATATATACATATACATATACATATATATATATATATATATATATATATATATATATGGGTCTACTTCACATGATCGAAATTTAATTTAACTGAAATTCATTTGACTGAGACCATAATATCGAAATTTCAAAATACTGACAACTCACTTGACTGAAACACATAAGGCTGAAACTTTAACAAGACTAAAACTTTAACAATGCTAAGTTTCAACATAATAAATTGTAAACTACAGACATGCACACTTACAACACCAATGACTAACCCTTTCCAGAACTTAAAAAATACTTGCATACCCTCTTAACAGAAAGTGGAAGATATAAAACCAAACTAGGTGGGGGACTAGGCCCCCAAACCCCCCAATGTGACGGCTGTGCCCCCCCAACTATATATACCAATTCCATGATCGCACTACAGTGGGGAAAAGAGAATATACCTTTTACTTACCTTACAGTACTCTCCATGCTGCCACTACTATGTTAAAATTTAGCATTGTTAAGGTTTCAGTCTTATGAGTTTTAGTCAAGTGAGTTGTCAGTATTCTGAAATTTCGATATTATGGTCTCAGTCAAATGAATTTTCGATCATGTGTAGCAGATCCAATATATATATATATATGCATACATATATATATATATATATATACATATATATATATATATATATATATATATATATATATATATATATATAAACATGCGCACACACACACACACACACACACAAACAAACACACTATAATGAACACATCTTTAGAAGTAAAGTGGTACATTTCTCAGCAAAAAGTCTCAACTGTAACAACTAGCAATATTGCTGCTGCATGTTAATTTAGCAGAAAACTTTGGACCTAGAGATCTGATTTATTCTTCAAGATGAGTAAATTACCAGAGGCATGAAAATGCACATATAAATTATGTCTGCAAGCTGCTGGGAAAGATCAATAAAGGTATTTATTTTTTATTAATTTGTTTTTTTTCTTTACTTTCTTTGATGAGAAAAAGTCAAAATCAGTAGCATTTAAACAGAAATTCAGGAATTACTGAAAGCTACAAAAACTGCTATTTACTAATCTCCTCTACACAAAAACATAAGGTCCAAGACTGTGAATTTGATAAGCTGCACAAATCGCCATTAAGAGAAAGAATTATTTGCAATATAAAATATGTTAATTCAAGGGATAGGCTATTAAGGGAACTGACCTGACCTTACCAAAAATTATGGGCATGTGTGCAAGTACACAGCTAGAATAATGGGAAAAAAAAGAGGTGTGTAAGATGAAATATGAGTGAAATAAAAAGTCTACAATGAAAAATCAAAAATATCTTGCAAATGCACAGGAGAAGTCTTGGCTCTTTTAGTTAAGTACAGTAATAAGCACAAGAGGAATCACTGTCCTACATTTATCAATATTGCAAAATCTGTGCTAGACAAGGACAGAAAAAAATATGTTCAAAAAAATTGCATGCTAAAAGGAAACGCAAAAATGAGCCGCTTATTAGTACCACTGGAATGAAATGACTTGCTCCTGTGAAGTCAGAGCATGCCAGAGAGACAACAAAGCAAGAATGCATACTAAAGTATTAGAGAAAGAATTGCTGAATCAAAGAATAAAAACATGCAATAACTTGATATGGACACACAGTGCATTTACCAGATATACCTATAAGCAATGGAGTACAGAGGTACTAGAGAAATAACTGAGTGCACATTAACATAGGTTGATACTTAGGTAGCACTACTTGGTCAGAAACTGCTCACTTATGACTATAATAAAAAAATAAACAGTTTAAAGAAGCTACTTTTTCTAATATTTTGGGTCACCTGGCTTATGAGAAGCTTAAAATGGTAAAACAACTTCAGCGTAAAAGCATGAAAAGCATGGGCATGTGAATAATCTCCCAGTCTCGGAGACAGATTTGCAACAAAACATCACGCCAGCCTTAGTTGTGATGAAAAGCATCACAAATATAATATCTAAAATCTCAAATATATATATATAAAGGTAAAGCATCTCTGCACTAAACAGCTGCACTACCTCGTGCGCTCCCAACTTCTCAAAGTAGAACACCCAAGACAAACCTTTCCCCCTCTTCATCTCGAGTCTTCTTATGCAAGTACATATATTTTGTTTCTGAAACATGTTTGACTGGATCAAACATATAAACCCCTATGCAAGAGATGACCTGTGTCTGGCATACAAGACATCCTCCGACCCAATAATGATGGATTACTGCACATCAGCAAGTCAAATGGCATCAGAAATACTAAATCTAGGGATCTAAACTTTTTCTACAACATTAACAGAATGGTTTGGAGGCACATGTATATCTTATAGAAGATACTGCTGGACGAGAACAGACTCCATCTATATAAAACAAAGATCATCCCTGTCCATATTCAAGTGCAACCTGAATTTATGAATGGGAAACAAACTTTACCCTAGGATTGTCCTGTGTATTACCAATGGACAGAGGGAGCTCCTAAATGGTTTATCCCATGCATGGGTCTCCTCAGATTATCTATGGTATGATCCCAGTTATTTTCATTAGGGGTAACATGCAATTATCAACCATGGGATAGATAAGGCCAATCTCAAACAAAGTGGGATAGATTAATTCAAGCATCAAAAGAGAAAATGGCTAGGCCTAAAATGGCCTTCAAGGGCAGCTAGCCTTGCACTTGCATATGAACCTATAAACTACACAAAATCAAGAAGTTATGTACTCACCATAACGTTCAATGTATGTAGTCCATCTCGCCTCACATTCTTACCCGTGGGTTTGGAGCCGAACTTCGGCTCTGACTCAACCATACTCTAGCTCGAAGTCTTTCAATTGGCTGGGCTAAGAACTATCCCATACTGCACTGCTCCCTTTCCCCAGATCTTGTTTGCTGCAAGCTCAATCACACAATCACTCCCCTTCATCCACATAACACAAAGAAGGAAAAAAACATTCCAATAATGAAAGGAGTAGTGAAACCAGAACTAACCTGTAGGTTCTCCAGGATGGGGGATGGGGGGGGTTAGTAAGAATGTGAGGTTAGATGGACTACATACATCGAACGTTATGGTGAGTAAACTTCTTGATGTTATGTAGTCCAATCTCGCCTACATTCTCACCCGTGGGACAGCGTCCCTAGCACTTGAACCCTGGCAGGCTCAGTGGAAAATACTCCTGAACACCGTGGAACCAAAGGAAGATCTGCCTCTGGATACCAAACCCAATCTGTAGTGAGTAATAAAGGTGTGAGGAGATGCCCATGTAGCTGCAGCACAAATATCAAACACAGACATCCTGGCCTGAAATGCTGTAGAGGTAGACATAGATCGGGTACAATGAGCCTTCACTCTAAATGGTAAATCCTTACCACCTGAGGCATAAATTAAGGAAATACAACCAAAGAGCCATCTAGACAAAGTTACTTTGGAAACAGGAGACCCAATTTTGTTTTCTGAAAATGAGACAAACAGCTGGTCTGATTTTCTAAGACCTTTCGTTCTATGTAAATAAAAGCGCAACTGCCTGTGAACATCCAACTGGTGAAATTTGAATTCTGCCCTATTAGAGAACTCTGGAAAAAATACGGGCAGTTCAATGGATTGGTTGAGATTACTAAACCAAAGCCACTTTTGGCATAAAGGAAGGGTTTGGTCTGAGGGGAAACCCTGTCCCTGTGAAAAATCAAGTAAGGCGGTCTTATTGACAAGGCTTGGAGCTCTGAAACATGTCTGGCTGAAGTGATGGCTACCAAGAAGATAGCTTTCCAAGTCAAATATTACATGTCACAAGTAGCTGCAGGCTCAAACGGGGAAGTGGTGAGGCACTGTAGCACAAAATTTAGATCCCAAGGCATAACCAGTTCAAAGACTGGAGGGCGAAGCAGCACAGTGCCCTTCAAAAATGCCTTACAAAGTCTATGTGCCATTAAACTGGGTTCATTGGCAACGTGAAAAGTGGAAACAGCCGCCAACTGGACTTTTATGGCAGCAGCTGCTGAACCTTGATTGAAAAGTATGGAAAGAAATTCCAGAACTGAAGAGATCGGGGCTGTGTAAGGATCAATTTGCCTTTCATGAACCCATATAGAGAATCTTTTCCATTTACTGGAATAAATCTTCCTGGTCGAAGGCTTATGAGAAAAAGATAGAATATGAATCACTTCCGGAGAAAAACGATGAAACCTGATCAGTGATGAAAGTGGAGTAGCCAGGCTGTCAACTGGAGGGTTTGAAGACAGGGCTGGAACTGCCCTGACATATGAGCCAGTAGGTCTGTTTGTGAGTCCAGAATCCAGGGTGCGTCCATAAGACAGGGATGGAGAAAGGGGAAGCAAATCTGACGAGGCCAGTGTGGAGCAATCAGAATCATTTTGCTTCCCAAGGATTGCGCTTTCTGAATAACCTTTGTCAGCAGAGGAACAGGAGGGAAGGCATACAGTAGACCGGGGGGGGGGGGGCAATCGTCGACCAGAGCATCCCTGGGTGGACTCCCCCTGAGGGGGAATAAGGGTGAAGTAGCTGCTGCACTTGGTATTGAGGGGACTGGCAAATAGGTCGCAGCAAGGCTGACCCCATCTGCGGAAAATCTGCTCCGCAACTTGACTGTTCAGGGACCACTTATGAGGCATAAGAACAGCTCTGCTCAACCTGTCGGCGATCATGTTGGACTTCAATGTGCGTTGCTACAAGAAAACGTTGGGAAGACACTGCCCACTGCCACACTCACATGGCCTCTCTGCAAAGAGGATAAGCTCTGGTTCCACCTTGTTTGATCAGATACCATACCACCGGCATATTGTCTGAGTGGATCGCAATAGTCCCGAGAGGAAGAAAGCTCTGAAGTGCTTGCAATGCTAGTAGCACTGCTCTCATCTCCAAGATATTGATATGTAGATGTATCTTGTGTTCTTGCCACATGCCTTGGACTGACCTGCCGAGATAATGCCCCCCCCCACCCCATCTGGGAGGCATCCGTGGTCACTGTGGCAACTGGGGGGGGGGGGGTGGAACGAAGGGTTTCCCCGCATTGAGGTTGCTAGTGTGAAGCCACCAGCGTAGATCATGCTTGCACCTGTCTGTGATCATTATGAGATGAGAAAGCGGCATATTTTGTAGAGACCACTGGGCGAAGAGCATCCACTGAAGGAGCCTCATGTGTAGCCTCGCAAGAGGGACCAGCATAATTGTTGAGGCCATCGTCCCTAACAATTTCAGAACCGTTTTTGCCTTCACTTTCTTTAAAGGGAACAACGCGTTTACCTGTTGTTGCAAACTCTGAATCCTTTCTTGAGGTAAAAACACCCTCATGAGCACGGTGTCTAACTCGGCGCCTATAAAAATGACACGCTGTGAGGGCGACAAGGCAGACTTTTCCCAGTTTAGAGTGACACCCAATTGTTAACACAGACTGATCGTGGCATCTCTGGTCTGTAGTAGTAGATGCCTGGTGGTGGCAGAGGAGAGTCAGTCGTCCAGGTACAGAAACACTTGGAATCCCTGACGTCTCAAGTGAGCCGTCACCACTGCCATACATTTGGTGAACACCCTGGGGGCTGTGGTGAGACCAAACGGCAGGGCTCA
This sequence comes from Protopterus annectens, assembly GCF_019279795.1. Lineage (NCBI taxonomy): Eukaryota > Metazoa > Chordata > Ceratodontiformes > Protopteridae > Protopterus > Protopterus annectens. The sequence continues at coordinate 55,614,039 of NC_056737.1, read as the reverse complement.
AAATTGAAGCCGGAAGCGTAGGTGACTTCTCATGTCCTGTCCATTTTTATATGGTAGTAAGCATCCTTGAGATAGATGGAGCACATCCACACTTTTTTCCCCAACAATGGGAGAATAGATTGCAATGTGACCATTCGGAACTTGGACTTCACGTGGAGGTTTCTAAGCGGCTGAGATCCAAGAAGGATCTCAGGTCCCCTGTTCTTTTCAGCACCAAAAAGAATCTAGAGTAAGTCCCTAATCCGAGCTGGTCTGAGGGGACATGCTGGATGGCTCCTTTCTAGCAGCTTGTGAATTTCTGCAGCTGCGGAATCCCTTTGATTGGGTGGAACATCTGGGATTCTTTTGATCGGCGGGGGGAGAAGAGAACGGAATGAGATATCCTCCGGAAATAATTTTTAATACCCACTGGTCCTGAGTGATGTGCTGCCAGGCTTCTGGGTATAGTGAGACGCGACCCCCGACTGGCTCCGGAGAAACGCAGTCGGGCCTCCCATCAGGAGCGCTGGTAGGAAGGACCACAAAAGGAGTTGCGGTCTCTCTGGTTACGCGGGCCTCCTCTGCCTCTAGTCCTCTGAGTTGCCACCCCCTCCCCTGCCCCTGGAGGGGGATTCACTTTGTGCATCAGGGAAAAATCTCTGCGATTTCTTGAACCACATTTTCCCACCCTTCTGGCTCTTGGGATAAGGTCTAGAAGGCATGGAAAAATGGACTCCCATGGCAGACAGAGTTTTACCCTCTTGCTCGCACCTAGTGAGTGTGTCTTTCACCTTGGTTCCAAACAAGGAGGAACCATCAAAAGGGGCGTTGGTGACTGTAGACTTAAAGGCCTCCATGAAATTACAAAGGCGCATCCAGGAGTGTCTCCTGAGAGAGACTCCAAAACTCGCTGCCCTACTCACTCCTTCGGCTGTGTAGGAGATCAGCCTCATGGAGGAGTTAGCTACAGAATTTAAGGTAGACATCTGAACATTAACTTTCTGAGCCACTGTGTCAGATATGTTACCTTGCAGAGTATCTCCAAGCTCTTTCAGGAGATCTCTTTGGAGCCTTGCAAAATGTGATAAGTAATTCAGCGACCGCAGAGTAAAGGCCGCTGAAGAAAACATACGCTTCCTATATGGGTCCATGGTCCTAGACTCCTTGTTAGGAGGATGGACGGTAGATGAAGTCTCAGCCAGTTTCTTCTTGTTGGCAGCTGCCACCACCATGGCATCTACTGGGACACCTTTCGTAAGAAAGTCTTTGTCAGCAGGGGCAGACAGAAATTTGTTGGGTCTCCTGGGGACTGGTTCCACAGTGTCAGGGGTTTCCCACACCTTACGACAAACCAGATCCAGGAGTTCATCGAAGGGTGGAGAGACCCAAGAGGTGGAAGGTCATGCTTCAAAGGCCTTCAGGAACACTGACTCCTCTTCAAAGGGGGGTTTTGAGGGCCAGTGGTCTCTCTGTTTCTAGATCTCTAGGATATCTGAAAAGGAGATATCCTCAGAGGATGACTTGGGGGACCCCTCTGATTCCTTGAGGTCAGTGTCTGACGTGAGAGACTCTTCCTGGGAGTCCAAGTGCTTCCTCTTGCACGTTCTTTTTCTGGGGGGCTCCTCACGCACAAACTCTGGTGAGCCCTCAGTAAATGGGGGTCCACTCATGGGTGTCTCCTGAGGCCTTGGGTCTCTGCTGTCCAAAGATAGAGGGCGATCAGAGACTGTTACTGGGGCTGTAAGGGGAAGAGTGTCAGAACTGTATGATGCAGCTGAGGATCTGGCCGGCACACAGCAAGATTGGACTACATAACATCCTGTATTCATGTATTATTTTATTTCACATTTGTTTACCGGGAAAGTCTGACTTGGAACAAAGCCAATTTTCAGTGGAGGCCCAAGGAGAAACACTCCAGACATGTCTTTGTAACATGGGAGGAAACCAGAGTACCCAAAGAAAACCCACACAAACGCAGGGAGGACATGCAGATTCTGCACAGAATCTAACTAGAGAACCTCTTGCTGTGAGGCAACAATGCTACTGCTGCACCACTGCGCCATCCATATATTATACACGTTGACATCTATAGGTATGCATAGTTTTCTATACGTATGCATTTTATGTTAATGGCATGTTGATGTACAACATGCATCTGGAGCATTTCTCCCCGGGCCTCCTCTGAAAACAGGCTCTGTGGAACCTAGTCGGACTTTCCCGGTCAACAAATGTTAAATAAATAAATAAAATAAAATTTCCTGTCACTGTTCATGGAACCTGGGCTAAGCCTGCAATTGGTCATCTGTGATCAGTACTCTTCCCTGGAAAAAAATAAGTTACAACTGTTAACAGCAGGCAAATGCAATTAAACAGCAGCATGCTTCTCCTATATTATTACTATTCTTGTTTTTTTTTTTTTTTTTGCTGCTGTGCCTGCTGAACATTAAACGTCCCAGTTCTAGGTATTCTCCAGTTTTGGCAGGATATGGCAAGGAAGGCTATAATACATGCAGTTTTAGCAGTGATTTTTATCCTCACTGGCATCACAGCAATCCGGATGCATTTATTATAGCAGCCATTCTTTCCCTGGGTAGAAAGCAATAGACTCATTACTGTAGCAACTACTATTGTCCTCCTCATGCAAGTCCAAATGCATGCTACAGTGCACCAGCAATGAGGGCCACCATGTTAGCAACTTGGTGGCCACGTCTGCCACTCTGGGTCATCCATTGCTCTGCCACCCATCCTCTAAGGCACTGTGGCATTGAACAAACTCAGTCTAAAACTCTTCCCAAGGACAGGCATGCCCATTTTCTCCAGGCCAGCTCCAACAGATGCCCAAGAAGCTCATCCAACTTGGTTATTTTTAGCAATAGTCAGGGATGTATCCCTCCATGTGAACGGAGTTTTCTAAACAGCAGCAATAATCCGTACTGTGACCAACAAGCACAGGATAAATAGTACTGTTGCCCAGACAGACATCTCAGATGCTTTGCGTCACAAGCACAGCTGTCCTTCACAACTACACCAATTTTTCAGGCTTAGGAGGTTTGGAAAAATATCACACACAAATGAAACTTGATGGCAGTAATACATGTTCCCAGGAAGATAAAAGTAGTTCTTGAAATTAAAAGTTGGAGATAATGCAAATGGTACACAAGTTCAACTAGCATAAACTTACAGCCAACTGAACTGATGAATAGTACAGTTATCAATGTGAAGAAAGACAAAATTTGCAGTGATCTACAAGCTCTGACTAAAGCGATTAAAAGACAGTATTGCCAATTGCTTACAGATGAAAACATGGTCTAAATGGCAAATACCAAGCTCTTTACTGCACTTGATGCAAACCAAGATTCTTAGCAAAAAAAAAAAAAAAAAAAAGCAGCAGCAAAGCTACAGGACTATGAAGGATGGCAGCCTTTCTTACAGCCTCTGCAGAAACCAGCAGATCCAGCTTAGTAGCCTTTGGACAGAAACATAAGACTCTAAAAGAACACCCCTTTTAAGGTACTAGAGCCAAGGTATCCACGAAGGCCCAGACAACCTTGGTAGTTACCCTATCATCATCAGAGATAGGAGAGATCACCCACAACGTCTGTTTGGAAGACCTAAAAGCCTATGGCAAAATTCTTTGCAGTAAGGACAGAGGGTGCGAGGGATACCCTTCCTTATGTCTCCTTATGTCTAGAACCTCACCTAATGTGCTTTCTGAAACCACCACAGGTGGAACTGGAGAGCTACTTCTACATGTCTCAACCATCTTTAGTGGAGGTTGTACAGTGGAATGGCTCAGCTCAGACACCTGAAGAAAAAATGTGGGCCTCTTACACATCTTGTTCTTGACGGACTGAGTCAATCTTACTGAGGTCACCTCAAAGACCTTGAAATTAACAACTCTGCAGTAGTCAGAGCTAAAGCACCCAAAATCAGTGTGGAACTTTCTTTTTTCAAACACCTTTACTGAATTATCACTTGTTAGGTAAATAAAGTCAGTGTGGAACTTTCAGACTCCAAATCTTCTTCATGGGTTAGTTGAAGCTTTATTATCCAAGTGAACCTGCATTTTTTTTCTATACCAAAAGGTAGCTGCACTAAATCCCATGCAAATGACATACTCATCTGGGCTGTGACCTTCCTCAAGACAAAAAAGACAATAAAAATGCCTATCATGGCAGATCTTTTCTCCATAGGAGTAATGGCAAAAAAGTACAGTTGTGTACACTTACCATAAATGTAGATGTTAGAGTGTATTCACTGTTGCAGTCACTACATTTGGGTAATCTGCTGGCAGGTTGCCCTTAGTCGGCCTGATTAACAAAGTCTTGAGTCCTGCGTCAGTTGCTGTCCCTTCTTCCATGACGTCAGGTTGTCAGGGGTATAAAACATGCATCAAACGCCATTACATCAGTTTTTCTTGCCCCAGATGTCAGGTGCCCCCCTAATGGGGAGCAAATAAAATTAAAAAACACAAAAATATACCTCCAACCAAAAGCAAATACACCAAAAAGGCTTTTAAGCATAGTAAAAGAAAGTAGAGGCATAGCCAGAGAAAAGTAGGGGGCTGGAGGGAGGGTAACCAGGACTGCAACAGTGAATACACTAGAACATCTACATTTATGGTAAGTGTACACAGCTGTACTATGTTCATCATGTTTCACTGTTGCAGTCATTACATTTGGGCAGATTCCCAAAGCTACAGTTGGGAGGAGGAGTTTATACAGCATTAGGGCCAGTTATAAGGCCCTGCAAGACAGCAGTGGCAAAATCAGCTCTGGATTTGGAGAGAATTGGCAAATGATAATGCTTGGTGAAAGTATGCACAGAACTCCAGGTAGCAGCTTCTAGAATATCCCTGGTAGGAACACCTCTGATAAAAGCTGCAGAAGTAGATGCAGCCCTGGTGGAGTGAGATCTGATCCCCTGGGGGATAGGTTTTCCATGGTGCTTATAGCATAAATGAATGCAATGGCGTATCCATTTAGAAATGGTTTGTTTTGAAATAGCCTCCCTCTGCCCCAGCTGTAAATACTACCAGCAATTGTTCAGATTTTCTTTGAGATTTAGTCCTGTCCAAGTAGAATCTCAGTTGGCTGTGCACATCCAAGGAATGCAGAATCTGTTCCTCTTTGTTCTGTGGACTGAGAAAGAAGGTTGGCAAATGAATGGACTGATTAAGAGCCACACTGGAAACCACCTTGGGCATGAAGGATGGACTGGTCCTCAAAGATACCTTGTCTGCATAAAAGATGATGAAAGGCTCCACTGTCATAAGGACCTGTAAATTCAGATATCGTTCTAGCTGAAGTGATTGCTAAAAGGAAGGCTGTTTTCCAAGAAAGAAATTTTAAATCTGCAGTAGCACCTGGCTCGAAAGAAGGTAGAGTGAGCTTCTCCAAAACAAACTTAAGGTCCCAGGTAGGGGTAGGAGCTCTACTGGGTGGTCTCAAGTTCTTTGCCCCTCTGAGATACTGCCTGAGCAGGGGGTGGGAGAAGAGGGGTGGTTCTGTGTCATAGTGGGCCGAAATAGCTGAAGTGTGGATTTTAATTGAGGAAAAAGACAGGCCCTTGTGAAGCATCTCAGTTAAGTATTGCAAAATCTGAGGTAGGTTGGGTGCTGCTGTGCTCATCCTTAAAGATTGGTTTCAGGCACAGAATCTTTTCCATTTGTCAGCATAAGATTTTCTAGTACTAGGTCTTCTCGCATCCAAGACGACATCCATCACAGGTTTACTGAGGGATGATAAGGGTGAGTTTAAGTGATTAGCCAGGCTGCAAGGTTCAATGTTGGAAGCTGAGGGTGCAGAATTTGGTTCTCCTCTTTTGAGACAGCAAGGAAGGGGTCTGAGGCAGGTGCCATGGAGATATTTGCAACACACTGCACAGGAGTGGGTACCAGTGTTGGCATGGCCAGTCTTGAGCAATCAAAATCATTCTTGGTTTGTCCTGTTTGACCTTTAGCAGAACTTTGGGGAGCAGAGGCAGAGGGGGAAAAGAGTACACTGATAGGTTTTTCCAGCTGAAGGACAGAGCATCCACTTTCAAGGCTTCTTTGTGGGGAGTCCTTGTGCAAAACTTGTCCAACTGGTAGTTCTGGGGGAAGGCAAATAGATCTATGTCTGGGCTCCCCCATTTGCTTGTCAACATGTTGAAAATCCGTGGCTCCAGTTTCCACTTGTGTGGGTCCATGAGATTTCTGCTAAGTCAGTCTGCCAGTGAATTCAATTTTCCTGGCAGGAATTGAGCTTGTAGGTGCACTTGGTAGCTCAAGGCTGTGTTCCACAATGCCACGGCTAGTCTGCATAGGGGGTAAGAATGTGTACCCCCCTGCTTGTTTATGCACCACATAACTGTGGTGTTGTCCGTCTTTACCATTAGTTGTCCTGGATGAATGTAGTCCTTGAAGGCTGTCAGAGCATTCTGTACAGCTAACATTTCTTTTTGATTGATATGTAGGTGCATTTGATTTGGGTTCCATTTGCCCTGAATGCACTTCACTGCCAGGTGAGCCCACCCATGCATAGTCTGATGCATCTGTAGTTAGGGTTTGGGCGGCAAGGGGTAGTGTGAATGGCAGTCCCTTGTTTTGGTGGCAGGCCTTTGCCCACCATAGGAATTCCAGGTGTAGGCAAGGTACAACAGAAGGAAGAAACTGTTGCAAAAGACGAGCTCCCTGGTCAGCCTCAGTAAGAAGCCGAGATCCCTTATAAGATCCTCCAAAGCTAGCTACGAAAACAAAATTGCCACTAAATCCAAGGACAACCACAAAGCATTCTATAGCTATGTCAAGAATCTAGACAGCAACACCCAGACCTGCTCTGAGTTACAGCACAAAGGCACGAAAATTACAGAACCGGCTGATACTGCCAACATTTTGGCAAATCGGTTCAGTGCTAACTTTACCCCACCCCCACTCTCATCCCCTAAAGGGCCCATATCTATACAGGAAGAATGCAGAGTCCCTGTAATCACAACTACGCAGGTAAAAGCTGCACTCTCTAAAGCCAAAAACACAGCATCCATGGGACCGGACAACATCCCAGGCTGAGTTTTACACGAACTTCAGAACGAACTGGCTCCACACTTAAGCAACATGTTCAATAATAGCCTCGCATCAGGCTTTGTGCCCAATGAATGGCGCACAGCAACAGTTATCCCACTCCACAAAGGGGGAGCCACCACTGATCCCGGGAACTATCGACCTATTAAGCCTGATGAGCCTGGTCTGCAAGCCATGGAATGTATCATCATGGAACTCATAAACAAAGACATTGGTAACCTCCAAACTCTGGATCCCACCCAGTTCGGGTTTGTGAAAGGCAGATCATGCCTCCTGAACCTGACTGACTTCTTTGACGCAGTCACCAAAGCCGTGGATGAGGGTAAGGTGGTTCACACAGCCTATCTTGACCTCGCCAAGGCTTTTGACACCATCCCCTATTCTGGAATTATAGCTAAACTCACTAAACTAGGTTTAAATCCCTACGTCACAAAATGGGTTGCCAACTGGCTCACTGACAGAACCCACACTGTAAAAGTTGTAGATTCCAAATCTGACCTCAAGGCAGTGACAAGTGGAGTGCCACAGGGTTCCGTCCTGGGACCTCTCCTGTTTGGTATCTACTTCTCTGAAGTACAGGCTAACACAGAAGGCTTCTGGCTGATGAGGTTTGCAGATGAGTGCAAACTAAGAGCCATATTCAAGTCCCCAAATGATGTGGACATCCTACAGAAGGGCCTCACTGAGACAGATGCCTGGTGTCAGAGCCATGGCCTCAAGCTCAATGCCAAAAAGTGCAGTGTCATCTCCTTTGGTAAAAACTCTGTACCCATGAACTACCACATAGGCAGCAGTCTACGTAACACCGAATGCGTGATAAGAGACCTTGGGACCCAGGTGGACAGTCGTCTCTCCTTTGATAGTCACATTGCCACAGTAGTCAGGAAGTCCTTCTACATGGCACACATCATAAAAGGGTCCTCATCCAGGGAAAAAGAGGTCATTGTTCCCCTCTACTCGTCACTCATTAGACCCATTATACAGTACAACGCCCCTTTTGGAATGTACCTCACAAGACATCTGCAGCAGCTGGAAAGGCCACAGAAGTACCTCACAAAGAGGATTACTGGCCTGAAACAAATGTCCTACACTGACCACCTCAAAAAACTCCAGCTTTACTCCGTAGCATATCGCCTACTCCGAGGTGATCTCTGCCTAACATATAAAGCTATGTCAAACCCAGAGCTGTTGGACATGCTACACCTAAAGAAATCCCAATCCCTCCAAGCTACACACTTTAGGGACCTAAACCTGGTCACCACAATAAACAGGACACGCTGGAGGGATAATTTCCTAACCCAGAGACTTCCTATACTCTGGAACAAGCTACCCATCTATGTCAAGCAAAGTTCTTCATTAGCACTCTTCAAGAAAAATCTTGATGAGTGGATGAGAAATAGGAAATACACCCCGGGGAATCACTTCTGTGTCTCTGCTGGACAGTGGCACAGGAAAATAACTTTCTTGGGTGGCGTAAGCTATGGTACCTTGCTGGCTAGGCTTACGTAGGCCCTTGGGCCGATAGCCTAGTACCTACCTATGAACCTATGACAGGAATCATTGTTTCCAAGCTGTGACAATGTTGACTCCATAGACATTTTAAGTACCACTGTAGTTTCCTCATATGCAGTCTTGCATATGGAATTAGAAGAATGCAGGAGGCCATGAACCCGAAGGCTTGCAGTATTTGTCTTGCAAATAGCAGGGTTTTTGTGGCCACTTGTTTGAAGTAAGTTACCAAATGAATTTGCTTCTCTGGCGTGAGGAAAGCCATCTGGGCAGTTGTATTCAAGCTTGCACCCAGGAATGTAATCTGTCGAGAGGGTACAAGTTGTGATTTATTTTTGTTTATGGTGTACCCCAGACAAGTTAGAACCCTTTTTACAAATGCCAGATGATTTAGAAGTATGCTCTGGTTTTCTGCCTGAATTAGACAATTGTCCAGTTATGGATATATATGAATATTTTTTTGCCTGCAAAATGCAATAACTGGAGCCAGGCACTTTGTGAATACCCTGGGCGCAGTAGACAAGCCAAAAGGCAGTGCAGAGTATTGATAATGCAAGTAGCCTGCTTTGAAGCGTAGGTATCTTCTGCAAGATTCCCCTGATTGGGATGTGCAGGTATGCTTCTTTTAAATCTAGAGTTGCCAACCAGGCATCTTTGCCTAGCATAGGAAGTAACTGGTGAAGAGTCAGCATCTTGAATTTTGGAATGTCCACAAAGGTGTTTAGAGTAGACAGGTCCAGAATTGGACGCCAAGATTTGAGCCTGGAATAGAAACCTTGTCCCTTTTCCTCTTCTGGTACTGGTTGAATAGCCCCCATGTTTAAGAGGGAAAGTCAGCCTCTGCCCACTGATTTGGGGGCAGGTCTGGCCACCTGTTTGGAGTTTGCAATGTGTGGAAATGAAATCTGCATCCCTGGGACACTATACTTAAAACCCATTTGTCCTGCGTTATGAGTTCCTAGTTCTTTGCATGAAGAGCAATCTTTTCCCCCCAAAAGGGCAGCTAAAAGGTAAGTGCTTGGTAATTTTAAAAGGAAGTCATTGAGACTGTTTACCATAGAGGGGTGTCTTGTTATTTCCAGATTTGGAAGTGGAGGCCCCCCATTGCTTAGTTCCGAGAGTCCCCTGGGACTGAAACCTGGTGCTTCTGGTTTGTCTGGGTTTGGCTTGAGAGGATCTGGAAGGAGCTGGAAAAGACCAATTCTTAGTAGGCCAGTACCTACTAAATCTTGGAGGTTGCACTTGTAAGAAATCTTTCACAGTTTGCATAGATTTAGCTTTATCATCCATCTTTTTTTACAACTTCTTCAGCCTTGATGCCAAACAGACGGTCCTGATTTAAAGGAGTATCCAACAATTTCGCTTTAACATGATCAGGCAAAGATTGCTCCTTAAGCCAAGCATGCCTTCTAAGCACAGACCCAGTAACAGCAGCCCTGCAGGAGGCCTCTAAAGAATCAAAACCACATTGCAAAGTACGTTTTTCAACATGTTCAGCAGAATGCAATAAATCCTGTAAATCTTTATTTTCCACACAGTCAGGAATCAACATCATTTTCTGTTTAAGCAGTCCAATAATATGCTGTTGATATTTTAACATATGAAATTGGAAGTTTAAAGCCCTGATTGCCAAGGTTGCAGAAGTATAAACTTTCTTACCCCATCTATCCAGCGCCCTGGAGTCTCTATCAGAAGGGGTAGGATTTTTAGCAGTAGAAGCCTTAATGCCCTTGGGCCCCTGAGAAATGGTTTCTGGATCTGCAACAGGATTTTTGAAAAGGAACTTGTGGGACTCAGGAACCCTGTAGTATCTGTCAGGTTTACTAGGAGCTGGAGGCAGGGAAGCAGGGGTCATACTGGATTCTGAAAACACATCAACAATGTCTAGTACAGGAGGTATAGCCAAGGTCCTATGCTGAGGTAGAAGAAGGAAATCCCTAAGCCTCTTTTTTGAATCAGAAAGTTCCTGACTTTCCCAGTGGAAATGCTCCCTTAAGGTATGTAAAGTTTCCCCAAAAGAAAAATCCGCAGGAGAGGAAGCAGAGGGAATGGAACCCTCTGCATCAGAATCCTAGGTATGGACAAATCCATGTTATTAGAAGAATCAGAAGAAACAGGAATCAGAAGAAACAGAAACCTGATCAGAAGAATCATAATCAAACTCAGCCCTAGGCCTCTTGGGAGGGGGGGGCTTGACTACCCCTGATTAGAGTAATTAGATCTTCAGCCATTTTGATCATTTGTTTTTTAGGCATAGGGGCCTGGGCGTCAGATTTTTAGACATAGATACAGATCTAGGCCTTAGTAATGAAGGTGGAGTCGATTTAATATGCAAGTCTGTAGACCTGAATACACCCTCAGAAGCCGGTGCCTGCACAGCGGCTCCGGACCCATCCAAGGTAGAGACATCCGCGGGTTCCATAGGTGAAGCCTCTCGCGGCATACCAGACTCAGAATGGGTCTCAGTAGAGGCGTGCGAATCAGAAGTAGCAGGTATCAGGGGCTGCGGAAGCGCCTCACTGAGTACCGGCGAACTGGCAACTGGCTTAGAAGCGTCATCGGCAGTTTTGGAACTCGGCGGCCTGTCTTTTATCTTTGCGTTTTTTCGGAATCCCGGAAGTTGGATGGCTAACCGATGACATTTCTGGATAATTAAGCAGAGAACCGAAATATTTAGAGGCAAAAATTTATAGACAATGGATAGTGCGCTGACTAAAAGCACAAAACCAACAGCAAGGAACATCGACGTCAAGGCCTAGGCAAGGAATACGGTACGAAGGAAAATCTTTGTGAGGTATTTGCTTTCCACAAGTAATGCAATTATTAACATTTACTGACATCGGTAAGGAGCAAGAAAAAGTTTCCCCAACGGGGTACTTAGCTTTAAGTTGAAGACTTTGGTTCTGAAACTCGAAAACGAAAATTTCAAGAGTCGGCCAACTGGCACTTGCGAACTGCTTCTGCTTCGGGCACCGCATGGCCAGAAAGACTGATGTAATGGCGTTGGATGCATGTTTTATACCCCTGACGACCTGACATCATGGAAGAAGGGACAGCAACTGACGTAGGCCCCAAGACTTTGTTAATTAGGCCGACTGAGGGCAACCTGCCAGCAGATTATCCAAATGTAATGACTGCAACAGTGAAACACGAAGAACATCCTTTGATCTGTAAATGAAGAATAAGGGAAAAAAATTAATCCCAGCAAACAAATGCAAATGAACCTCAAAGAGGAGCCAACACGAACTGCATTAAAGCAAAAAGCAAAACAAGACCAAAGCAACACCAGTACTGCAACCAAGTTCCTCATGAGGAACCGAAACCAAGAAATTTGTACAATACCCAACAAAAGTTATATACCTACCATGAAGCTAGAGATGTATGGAGAATTCAGTCTAGCTCACAGGATCCAATACACTGCGCATGCTATGTGCAGTGGATCTAACATTCAAAGGTTACACAAGCACTTATGCCTCCAAATGACAATTGCAACTCTCTCCTCCATTTTGCAGTCTCTGACCAAAGCCAAAAAAAAAGACAAAGGATAATGCAGTAAGCCTTCATCTGTCCAGACATGGGGGTGGAGGGAGGATTGGTTAACACAGAATAAATCTTCCAAGCACACCTAAAACCAAGTATAAAACCTTTGTATGTGCTAAGGAGGTTCAATCTTCATCAATCCACAGGAAATAGTACCTAGGTAAACATCCTAGACAGCAGGTTTGAGGAACTCACCATTAACACTTGGACCGAAGAACCTGTAGCCTGAAGAACACAGTTTAACCATGTACATCAGACATTCTCAAATGCACTACCAGGCTATAACTCATTCCACACCTTTCAGCCCCAGAACTTGGACCGAAGCTCCAAAGGAGGTGGTGTTTCCATAGTCATAAAGGATGCGCACACCTCCAGACTAGTAGCTCCACATAACGCATCTGAGATACTTCATGTGCAGCTAACACTGGGTAAGACAGTGATTCAGGTCATAGCCTGCTATAGGTCCCCGACCATGTCCCAAGCCTCACACTCCACATTCCTAAGCACCCTGGAGAATATTAGTGTCCAACCTAACACTCTCATACTGGGCGGCTTCAACTACACCTCCATTATTTGGGAGAACTACTCAGGTTCCATTACACTTGCCCAATGTTTCCTGGAATTCATTAATTCCAATGCCCTGTACCAGCTCGTTCTTACCCCCACTATAGGTAGCAACATACTTGATCTGGTCATTACTAACATGGGCGACCGTTGCTCTACACCAATAGCCAACTCCTCCCTGGTTAGATCCGACCACAAACTAATCACCTTAGAAATCCACATCCCACCCACCACCCCTGCAAAGATAGCCACCATGTAAAACTTCTCCAAAACTAACTTTGGGCTCCTAAAAACAGAGGTGGCTAACTCCATGGTACCCATGCAAATGGAGATCAGTTGCATGACCACCGAATCATACACTGATGTACTGTATGAACACGTACATAAATGCATGGATCTTGCCATACCCAATAGAACCAAGACACTCTCCTTCAAAAAAAGGAAGCCAATCTGGTGGTCCCCTGCCATAAACAAACTCTACAACAGATGGAGGAAACTGATGTGGAATAAGGTGAAGTCCAAAGACTGAAAAAAATCCCTTATCGGCTTCAACAAAAAGTTGAGATCCCTCATCAAATCCTCTAAAGCTAGCTATGAAAAGAGAATTGCAGCAGATAGTAAAGACAACCACAAGGCCTTCTATAGCAATACCCAGATTTGCTCTGAACTACTGCACAATGGTACTTCCCATACCGAGCCAACAGATATTGCCAATATACTGGCCGACAGATTCAGTGCCAACTTTACCCCCCCCCCCTCCAAGGGACCAGTCACAATACCGGTAGATTGCCAGGCACCCAGTATTACTGCTGCACAGGTTAAAACAGCACTGTCCAAGGCCAAGAATACAGCTTCTATGGGACCTGATAATATCCCTGGCTGTGCTCTACATGAAGTACAGAGTGAACTGGCACCTCACCTGTGTGCCCTGTTCAATCACAGTGTCACCTCGGGCTTTGTCCCTACCAAATGGAGCACTACTACAGTCATCCCTCTCCACAAAGGAGGAGAGGGACTACAGACCCTGGGAACTATCACCCCATTAGCCTGACAAGTCTGACATGCAAAGCTATGGAACGCATAGTCATGGACCTAACAAACAAGGATATAGGGGAACTTCAAACTCTGGATTTCACACAGTTTGGTTTTGTGAAGGGTAGATCATGCCTGCTTAACTTGGTTGACTTGTCACCAGAGCTGTGGATGAAGGCAAGGTGGTTCATACAGCCTAAATTGATCTGGCCAAGGCCTTTGATACCATTCCCCACTCAGGAATCATAGAAAAATCACTAAGCTAGGCATCAACCCTTATACCCCTAGGTGGGTTGCAAACTGGTTCACAGGTAGAACCAACAGTGTGATGGTAGCTGACTGCCGACCAATCAAGTGGAGTCCCATAGGGTTCGGTCCTGGATCCTCTCCTGTTTGGTATCTATTTCTCTGAAGTCCAGGCCAACACGAAGGGACTCTAGCTGACCAAGTTTGCAGATGATTGCAAGTTGGGAGCTATTATTAACTCCCCAAGTGATGCTGACATCCTACAGAAAGGCTTCACTGAGACCAACAACTGGCGTCAGGAACCACGGCCTTGAGCTCAATGCCAAAAAATCTGTCATCATCCCCTTTGGGAAAAACACGGTTCCCATGAATTACCACAAGGATGGTAGTCCACTGAACACAGAAGGTGTTAAGAGATCTGGGAACACAGGTTGACAGAAACCTCTCCTTTAACCGCCACATTGCCACTGTGGTCAGAAAGTCCTTCTATGTGGCACATTTCTCATTACTAAGGGTTTTGCATTCAGGAAGAAAGAGGTCATTGTCTCCCTCTACTCTTCCCTCATTAGGCCAATCAATGAGTACAATGCCCCATTTGGCTTGTACCTCTCTAAACACCTGCAACAACTGGAGAGGCCACAAAAGTACCTCACAAAGAGGATCTTGGGCCTTAAACATTTGTCCTATATGGACCGACTCAAAAAACTCCAACTATTCTGTCTCATATCACCTACTTAGTGGCAATCTCTGCTTGATTTACAAAGCCATTTCTGATCCAGCTCTGTTAGAAATGCTACATTTACAGAAATCCCAATCCCTCCACATGACCCGCTCCAGAGACCTCAACCTCATTACCACAATCAATAGAATATGGTGGAGGGACAGGCTAATAACCCAGAGACTGCCCATGCTATGGAACAGACTTCCTATACATATCAAGCAGAGCCCCTCACTGGCCCTCTTCAAGAGAAATCTTGATGAGTGGATGGTTAATAGAAAATTCACCCCAGGGATCACTCCAGTGGCTTTACTCGACAGAGGCACTGGGAACTAAGGTTGGGTGGCACGATGCCAGGATAATCCTAAGAGCTAGGCTTGTAAAGGCTCCAGGGCCATTAGCCTAGTACACACCTATGAACTGTCAGTCGTGATGCCCTACAGATGATCTTGTTGTACTGGAAAGTTACACTGAACTGCAATCATCATACCCAGCAATGAAGATAAAGCCAAGCTGAAGAACAGCAGGGTACCTAAACAAAGACAGAGCTCTCAGCATTCCATGTAGGAAGAAGTGACTTTAGGTCTTCAACAAAATCAGTGTGGAATGAAACTCCAAACAAGGAGATTAAGCCCAGTAGGACTGATACTAATTTAGATCTGATGTATGATCTCAAAGAAATGACGCTCCAGAAGAGTGAAGCACACAATTTCTCCTACAACAAAAAGAAAACCAAAAACATCCTTCCACAGTGCAGGAGAAAAGTACAGTTTTGTACCTACCATAAATGTAGATGTTCGAAGATCCACATTGCTGCAGTCCTAACACTTGGGTAGTCCGCTGTCCCAGTCGGCCCGAATACCAAAGTATAAGGCTGACGTCGGTCAGGGCGCATTAGTCTGACGTCAGGACGTCAGGGTACAAATGCGCATGACCGACGTCATATCCTCAGTCTTTTCTTGCCCCAGATGTCAGAAGACCCTAAAAAGATAAGGCCAAAACCAAAAAACACCAAACACTCCTGTACCAAATATATATACAATATATACAATTTACAAAGTACAACCCCACCCACACAACCACCCCTAAACACAGAGGGAAGGAGGGAGGGTAAATTGGACTGCAGCAATGTGGATCCTCGAACATCTACATTTATGGTAGGTACAAAACTGTACTATGTTCTTCATCCCACATTGCTGCAGTCCTAACACTTGGGTAGAATCCCAAAGCAGAGGTAAGGGAGGCTGGCAAATCATAAAGAAGCTGGAGCTGTCAACATGCCCTGCAAAATAGCCGTGGCAAAACCAGCCCTAGATTTAGAGTAGAGAGGAAGGTGGTAATGCTTAGAGAAAGTATGCACTGAACTCCAAGTAGCTGCCTCCAAAATATCCTTAGTTGCCACCCCCCTTAGAAATGCTGTTGAAGTGGCAGTAGCCCTAGTGGAATGAGGCCTAATCCCAGCTGGAATCTCCTTGCCATGATGGGAATAACAAAATGCAATGCAAAACCCAATCCACTTAGAAATAGTTTGTTTTGACACAGGCTTGCCCTGAGAACTCAAAGCAAAAGAAACAAACAACTGCTGAGACTGCCTAAAATCCCTAGTCCTGCTTAAATAACGCAACTGCCTGTGTACATCTAAAGTGTGCAAAATCTTTTCCCCCTTATTTTGGGGATCTGCATAAAAAGTGGGCAAATGAATAGTTTGGTTTAAAGCCACACTAGAGACCACCTTAGGCATAAAGGAAGGATTAGTACGTAATGATACCCTATCCTTATGGAAAATCAAAAAAGGCTCAACCGCCATAAGGGCCTGCAATTCAGAAACCCTTCTTGCAGAAGTAATGGCCAACAAAAAAGCAGTCTTCCATGACAAGTATTTCAATTCCGCAGTAGCCGCAGGCTCAAAAGGTTGTAGAGTAAGTTTCTCCAACACAAAATTGAGGTCCCAAGCAGGAGTAGGAGCTCTACCTTGGGTCTTATATTCTTTGCCCTCTAAGAAATTGCTTAAACAAAGGATGAGAAAACAATGGTGGGTCACAATCATAGTGAGCTGAAATTGCTGCAGCATGAATCTTAATGGAAGAGAAAGACAAACCTTTGTCCAATAACTCAGTAAGATATTGAAGAGCCACACTCAAATTAGGCTCAGAAACCTCCAAATCCTTTGCTGCACTCCAAAATAAAAATCTCTTCCATTTGTCTGCATACACTTTCCTTGTACTAGGTCTCCTGGCTTCCATAATCACATTCAAAACTTGTTGAGGAAGTTGAGACCTGCTGTGGTTCAAAACAGAATATGCCAGGCTGTTAGATGAAGAGAGTGAAGCTTGACATTGAGTAGATGACCGTCCCTCTGAGACAATAGGTGTGGAATCAAGGGTAAAGGCCATGGAGGCTTCCTTACCAGACTCCTCAGTAATGGGTACCAGTGTTGTCGAGGCCAATCTGGAGCTATTAAAATCATCCTTGGCTTGTCTTGTCTGACCTTTAGGAGTACCTTTGGGAGGAGAGGCAGAGGCGGAAAGGCGTACACATGAAGATTTTTCCAACTGAAAGAAAGAGCATCCACTTTCCAAGCTGTGTGATGAAACTTTTTCGTGCAAAACTTTGGCAGCTGGTGGTTTAGTGGAGAAGCGAACAGATCTATGTCTGGAGTTCCCCATGACACTGTCAATTTTCGAAATACATGAAGATCCAGTTTCCACTCGTGGGGATCCATGATTTGCCTGCTTAACACATCTGCTAAGGAGTTCTGTGCTCCCGGCAGAAACCTTGCCTGAAGATTTAGTTGCAAGCTGAGCGCAGTCTCCCATAAAATCATTGCTTGCCTGCATAGAGGATAAGAATGAGTTCCCCCTTGTTTGTTGATGTACCACATGACAGTTGTGTTGTCTGTTAGAATCAACACCTGCCCTGGGAAAAGTAACTCCTTGAAAGCCAGTAATGCAAACTGGATTGCCAACATCTCCTTCATGTTGATATGTAGATGCTGTAGTTTGGCAGGCCACTTGTCTTGTATCCACTTTCCATTCAGATGAGCTCCCCAAGCTATGTCTGAGGCATCTGTCGTTAGAATCTGACTCGCCTCTGGCCGGGTCACAGAGAGTCCCTTGTTTAGGTGACATTCCTGAGCCCACCACAAAAATTCCTTTTGAATGCAAGGTATTATTTGAATGACAGTGTCCAAATCCTGGCAGTGCTGTGTCCATACATTTTTGAGATACCATTGCAGCTTCCTCATATGCAGTTTGGCATTGGGAAGCACCAGAATACAAGATGCCATGAACCCTAAGGCTTGAAGGACTGTCCTTGCAGTCAGCCCGGACTGAAGAGATAGTTGATGGAAGTAAAGTGAAAGATTC
Source organism: Protopterus annectens (assembly GCF_019279795.1). Classification (NCBI taxonomy): domain Eukaryota; kingdom Metazoa; phylum Chordata; order Ceratodontiformes; family Protopteridae; genus Protopterus; species Protopterus annectens. The sequence goes on along the minus strand of NC_056737.1, from coordinate 55,596,026 downwards.
TTTTGTTTGTCCGGGGTTAAAAGGCCATCTGGGTTGCTGTATTCAGTCTCACACCCAGAAAGCACATGTCTTGAGAGGGTACTAGACTGGACTTTATTTCGTTCACAGAATACCCCAGGCATCTTAGCACTGCTATCACATATTCCAAATGCTGCAAAAGGTCTTCCTTTTCTTGAGCCAGAATCAGGCAGTCGTCCAAGTAAGGATAGATTTGTATTCCTTTTAGCCTGAAGTAAGCTATCACTGGAGCCAGAACTTTTGTGAATACTCTGGGCAGTAGATAAGCCAAAGGGCAATGCAGAGAACTGATAATGGGAATTCCCAGCTCGAAAACGCAGATACTTCCTGCAACTTAGTCTGATAGGCACATGAAGGTAAGCCTCCTTGAGATCTAAAGTTACCATCCAATGATCTTTTCCCAGCAGAGGTAAAAGCTGTTGCAACGTCAACATCTTGAACTTGGGAATGTCCAGATAAGTGTTGAGGATAGACAAATCCAAAATTGGTCTCCACGTGTTCCCCTTTTTGGTACTAGGAACAGGCGAGAATAAAATCCTAGGCCCCTTTCTGGCACAGGAACCGGCTGAATGGCCCCTATTTGAAGTAACAGAGAAATTTGCTTGTGAGCCTCTTTTCTTTGTAGAGGAGGAATGTCTGGCATGCCTTTGAAAGGAGGCAAGGTATGGAAATAAAACCTGTAACCGTGGTGAATGATATCCAATACCCATCTGTCTTGGGTAATTAAACTCCAATTTTCTTTGAAAAGTGCCAGCCTTCCTCCCAAAGGTGCTGCCAGGCGTGAAGGTTCTGGCAGCTGAAAAGGCAGGTCATTGGGTCTGTTTACGAAAGGACTGACCCCTGCCCTCACCAGAAGACTGAGCAGGTGAACTCGCTGTTCTAGGCCTAAAAGAACCTTGAGCTCTGCCCCTGCCACGTCTAGACCTACCCCTAGACTGGGAATCATAAGAAGGATATGTCCACCCCTTAGTAGGCCAATTTCTACTAAACTTCGGAGGCTGAACCTGCAAAAAATCTTTAACAGTCTGCATAGACTTAGCCTTGTCCTCCATTTTCTTTAAAACTGCTTCCACAGGCGAACCAAACAACACATCAGATTGTAATGGAGCATCTAAAATCCTTGTCTTAACATGCTCAGCCAAATTCTGATCCCTCAACCAGGCGTGCCTGCGAAGAACAGGACCAGTGGCAGCCACCCTCGAAGAGGCCTGTACAGCATCAAAACCACATTGCAAAGAATGCTTACCCACCTGTTCAGAAACATGAACTAAATCCTGCAACTCTTTACACTCAATACCTTCCGCCAGAGCATCCACCTTAGACTTCAACTGTGAAAGGAGATAATTTTGGTATTTTAACATGTGGAACTGGCAATTCAAAGCCCTCATGGCTAAAGTGGAAGAAGTATACACCTTCTTTCCCCATCTATCCAAAGCCCTTGCCTCTTTATCAGGAGGAACAGGATTTTTAACAACAGAAGCCTTAACACCTTTAGGCCCCTGAGAAACGGTTTCTGGGTCTGCCCTAGGACTCTTAAAAAGATACTTATGAGCTTCAGGCACCCTATAATACCTATCCGGTTTAACTGGAGCAGGAGGCAAAGAATCAGGGTTCAGGGAAGCCTCTGCAAAAACATCTTCCACCACATCCAGAGCAGGAGGTATAGCCAAAGGCCTGTGCTGGGGCAAAAACAAAAATTCCCTTAGCCTTTTCCTGGAATCAGAAAAATCTTGACCTTCCCATTTAAAATGCTCCCTCATGGAATGAAGAGTCTCTGAAAAAGAAAAATCCTCAGGAGGAGAAGCCGAAGGAGTAGAATCATCTACATCAGAATCCGAATAAGGAGGATACTCCTGCAAGTCTTCAGCCGAAGACTCAGAAGCCTCCGAACACTGCTCAAAACTCTCAAGCTCAGGTTCCACCCTAGGCCTCTTATCAGGAGGGGGCATAGAACCCCTAATCATAGTAATCAAATCTTCTGCCATTTTAAGCATATGTTTCTTAGGCAGAGAACCTGAAGCACTAGGAGAAACCCCCACTGAAGTTAAACCAGGCCTGCCTCTCGAAGAAGCCTTGGAAACAGAAGGGGAGGGCCTAACCACCTTAGGAAGGGAGGGGAGAACAGTTACCTGAGAAGCCCCCTCAGCCTGGCCTACCTCCTGAGAGGAAACATCCTGTAACAGTAAAGTCTCTCCCTGAGACTCCAAAGAGACTTCTGGCAGAACCTCCGGCTCCACCGAGCCCTCTAAAGAACCGACGTCCGGGACAGACGGCTCTTCCAACCTAGGCTTTGCTGCTTTGTCCTTGCGCTTTTTTGACGAAGCGGGCGTCGGAGCATCCGACGGCATTTTATAATTACAACGCTTCCCAAAAACTAACCTGGCACAGTCTAACCTTCTCTTAATAGTGCGTTTGTTAAATCTAGCACAAGAGCGACATCCAACAACGTCGTGCTCAGGCCCTAAGCAAGGTATACACAAGGTATGGTAATCCCTATGAGGTATCTGTTTCCCACAAGAAATACAATTATTCACTTTTTCTGACATCCGGTTAAATACTGAGGCAAGAAAAAACCAAAATATTCCCCAACGGGGTACTTAGCCAACTTTGATTCGGTCTGAAACTCCGACTTCAGAAAATTTCAAAACGCCAACCTGCACTCGCAATACTGCTTCTGCATCGGACCATGCGGCAAAAAAGACTAAGGATATGACGTCGGTCATGCGCATTTGTACCCTGACGTCCTGACGTCAGACTAATGCGCCCTGACCGACGTCAGCCTTATACTTTGGTATTCGGGCCGACTGGGACAGCGGACTACCCAAGTGTTAGGACTGCAGCAATGTGGGATGAAGAACATCTGGGCTTGGAGAACTAGGGGAATTGGTGTATGCACTGGCCTAAAGAATAATCCAAAAAAGCCCCCTACAAGACAAATTAGTACTTACCCAAGGGTCCCTATACCACAATAGGTCACAATCCCAATATTGACACAAGCCTCTCTGTGTAGAGCAGCGAAGGGCTGTTAAATGAGGACAGAAACTGGCTAGAAAATCAAGCCATTATCTAGGTGGTTAGACACTGGACCCAAGCAATATGGGGTGTCCCTTGAATAGACATGCACCAAACTAGACAATGAAGAGCTTAAAAAAATATTCTAGAGAAAAAAAAACTCCTGAAAGCAAGTTTCCTTAAAACTATGACTGGAAAAGTGAACATCAGGCCCTTATGACTGAAATACCAGTCAAAAGGGATTAACCCATCAGTTCAACACAGGATGGGCAAGGCAGTCAGTGAAGACCCACTCCATTAGAGGCAGAGATTGATTTGGCATAGTTTCCAAGGGCTAGACTGGCAGGTCCAAACAGATCCAAGAGCATGACCACAACTTACTACAATAAGCATGATCATTTCCCTTCAAATGACCCTGCATTTGATCTTAAAAAAGGCACATCTCTCACAGTCAAACCACTTTTGTGGTTCCAGCAGCATATAGCAGGAAAAGGGATTGGCCATCTAGAAAAAAGCCTTAGACCAAAGATCAACTGAACAGAAAGACATAAGCAGGAAACAAAGCAGCTCAAACCAGGAACAGACTGGCCTGATTTCTATCCAACTACCCTTCAAAGAGAATATAAAACAAAGCGGAACAGAAACTTTATACACTTCCAGCCCTTACTCTACTACTAAATTCTCCATTGGGTTATTCTGATGTACCAGTGGAGCTTTGGTACCAAGAACAGCACAGGATCATTAGTTATAAGGCTGCTAAAGGCATATACTTAGTAGAATCTGACCCACCCAAAACCTCAGCACTTCCCTCTGACATAAGCCAAACAGGGCCAACAGTATTAAAGCAGTCCACTCTCCCTTAGTGATGCCTATCATAGAGTCCACGTACATGGAACAGACAGTGGGTAGGCATCACTTCCAAAGCAGCAGTCATGTGTTAAGCTCAAATCGCTGAAGCAGCCCAGCCACCGAAAGCACTGAAAAGCCAACTGACATCTCTCAAATGACTTAGCAAGGACAATGTAACTTTGTGGCAGGTAGACAAGGGAACAGACCCTGTATTCACCCATAACAGCCAAAGAAGACTAGGTCTAAGAAATTTCTACTGCAAGGTAGCCCTAACTGACCAAAGAAGGTCAACAGACCAGGATAAACCTCTTGAAAGCCAGAATACAAAACATGAATGAAGTAAGGGTATTAAGATCAAAACAGAGTAATTAGCAATGTGTACCATGCCTGAATAGCCTTAAAAATTAATTGTCCAAACAATAAGACTGGCAGATAGAGAGGAGCACATGACACTCACCAGTCTGTGAAATGTGGAGGAAGAACCAAAGGAAGGATAACACCAGGGGAGGCCAAGCCAACACTCTCTGCTAACCTTGTCATGAAATCTGGGCACCTTAGATTATGGGATGAAAATGAAAGACCTACCATGCCTCAATCAGAGCATGTGCGTTCACTAGATGTAGATGACTTGAGAGCCACCCCGAATAAGAAGAAATTGCCTGTAATTCATGCAAACCAGGATTGCTAAATAGTGCTCTACAAGGCAAGGGAGGGAAACTCCAAAAGTGTGTGACGAAGGACTATAACTTAAAATCCTGGAGTAAGGAAAAACAAGGAATCCAAAATTCTTTGAGTCTAAAAGCCTGATCAGAAAAGAAACTTGACTGCCATCAGTACATACATGACTGATAAACATGGAAAGTCAGCCATATGTTGACAATGTCAAACCCATGCTTATACAAGAAGGGCAGCACAGGAGCATGACCTCTGCAAGGGAAGAAAAAAAAGGGGGGGTGGAAATCGATGGAGATACATTAAGTAGCCCCACGCTCCACAGTGCAGCATGAGCATCATCTAAATATCCCCTGATCTGCTATAAGGACTGGCCTCCAGTAAAGAATAATCTACCATATTAAAGTTTGACATTAACATCAGAACGACTGGGCTAACAAGGTCCAGCAGCATTAAGGATTAACCATTACACAGAATGGAATATGCATTAGTATGCATCCATACTAATACCGAGCAAAAAGGAGAAATGAAGTACAGCAGCAGTGCAATAAGTGAATGCTGCAGGGGGAACACAAGGTGTCCTTCCAGGTACTGCAAAGGATATACAACTTAAGAGCCCACCAGGGTATCAATAAGCCTATGCCATTGTACTGAAAAGCAAAAAGGAGTCAGTCAGCAATGTCCCTAAACAGGGTGCCCACTTAAGCCCTTCCACAAAGCACAGCCACCAAAGTGGAGCTCAGATCAGCAATGACAACCTCTCCCTGAAAACCACAGTACATATCAACCTCAGAACTATTCATACATTTGTCATCTGAAAATGGAGTGAGTCAAAGTCCCTGGGAGGCCCACTACACCTCTGTGCCAACCAAAATCAGGCTCCTCCAGAAGGAGATGAAAGAGCCTATACTCATATAGACCCTGATATGCCTAGGGTAGAACACTGCAACAAAACTGAAAATCTCCATTGGTTGACATTCTGGGCACTATTGTATCTTACAAGACAAAAACAACTTAAGAGAAGCGGAGAGGGCTGATCACAGGAACAGTACAACATAAACTCTTCATGAAATTCTTTTTAAAGCTGTGCATATGCCCAGTGTTCAACCCTACACAAGTAGGATGACTGATAGGAGTAGAAAACACTGGATCTTTTGCATCTTGTGTAGAAAGGCTATCTGAAGACAGATCCTCTGACAAGCCAGCCAGTGCTAAATGGACCTCCACCAACCCCAGCTAATGCTCCTTAAGAAACACAACCAATGCATGTTCTCTCTCTGGGCCCAAGTCAAAAAAAGGATAAGAAAGTTTCCACTAGGTCTACCAAAGTTAAGATGACCAAGGACAAAACTGCTGTAGGAGATGCAAAGGAGGAAGAGCATGATGCTGGGGCAGCACAAGACAGCCTGACTTTAGGGTTTCAGAAAAGCAACAGCAGAGACTCCAGAGCTCTGGAATCTGCACAGAAGAGCACAGGGGCACTGAAACTTCACTTAAACCAGCAGACAAGGAAGTTTCATGAAGGAAGGCCTAACAAAATCTTGGGAAAAGCGAATCAAGGTTCTCAAGCTGGAGAGGTAGGACAATAGGTGGAACTGGGAGCTCAGACAGACTCAAGAAATACCTGAGGTAAGAAGGTAGAAGAAATCTGTCAAAAGACTAATATGTCTGCATCTGTGGAAGAAGCCATAACACAAAGGAGGAGTATAAGAAATGGCCACCATATTCACATTATTAACATGCCGATATCCCTAAGACGATGGAAAAAGAAGGCATTCAAATAAGTTTCCTATTTCTTGGAACAGGGCTACCATTTGGATTTTTCCTAGATCAGACAGTTTTAGGACTCTAACTGTAAAGTCAACTTCACGGATTGGGAAACCATAAACCTTTATAGTTTTAAATTTTGCTGCCATCACCAACATCCATTCTATGATTAGAGGGCAGGGAATCCTGGATGGGGATAGTGAAGGAGAGCCAGGCACCTTCAGTGAAGGTCAGATGGCTATTATAGGGCACAGCCACTTCAGTGCAAGTTGCACTGCTCACTGCTTCAGCTGACCTGTATGCAGCTCAGACCACATTGGAACTTACTGCTAACCGTGATCTAGAGAATTCTGGAAGAAGACAGGGCAGGACAGCTGGGCACCCTCAGTGAAGGTCAAATGGGTATTATAGGGCACAGCCACTTCGGTGCAAGTTGCACTGCTCACTGCCTCAGCTGACCTGTATGCAGCTCGGACAACACTGTATCCAAATGCTTTAATAACCCAATTAGTAGCTGAGGTTCAACCTAAACAGGGAAGGGGTTTTTACACACCTATATTAAACAGAGGAGATACAAGAGTCAATAGTCATAAGTGTTACATTTACGAACATTCGGTTCGACTACAGGATAACAGCATGGCAGTTAATAACACTGGCCCCCATTTTACCCTTAGTTTTATTACCACATTTAGTATCGAAGCATTAGAAATGAAAAGAATACTAGTTAAAAACTGGGATTTATTAACCTCAAGAGATATCATGCACAAGGAAGGTGATTACCCTGTGGTTATACTTAAAAGAGGTAGGGATATGAAGAATCTTTTGGAAACTGCGGCCCCAATTACTAGGAGTAATCCCGGCATGTACAGATGCAATATGTGTAACCAATGTAAACATATGGAAACAGGACATGTTTTTAGGATAAGGAATAAGCCATATTCAACCACGAAAAAATTTAACTGTAATTCTAGATCAATTGTTTATTTGGCTCAATGCCAGTATTGTACGGCGTTTTACAGTGGTAATACTTGGCATAAATTTAGGGAACGGGTGTACGAGCACACATTACATCAGTAGGAGCAAGTTACACAATGTATTGGCAAGGCATTCTGCTGATCACCCGACCCATAAGTTTAAATTCCGAGCTATTGATCAGGCCCCTGTGGATATTAGTGGGGGAAAAACTTCTCTATTATTGGAAAGGTTAGAACTGATATGGCAATTGAGATTGAATTCCAGACAATTTCTAGGTTTAAATGAAACCTGTTCTATCGCATGTATTCTGAAATTGAAAAGTTTGACCAGGTAAACAAGCGTATATATGTTAAAGCAAGGGTAATGTTTATCTATAGCATTTATTGTTGTAAGTTTTACCCTGTGTTTTTTAACTGCATTTTACCAGCAAGGGGAATGTTTTGCCTATAGCTTTTATGTTAGTAGGTTCTATACTGCATTCTTTAACTGTATGTTTAATGTCTTGTACCTCTTGATTGTTGGACTGAATGGGTGCAAAGGGGCTAACATTAGTGGTTACTATCTTGGTCACATGACTTCGGGAATTTAGATTTATGCAATAGTGTGTTGTTCAATATTTTAAGTGAAGAAGTTTAGTCACTTTACTAGACGAAAAGCGCTTTTTGTTTACTTGTTTTATTCCTTGTTTTATTAAATTTACCATGTGAGTGAAATCGTGTGAGTGAAATCGTGTGGACTTCCTTAGCCTTCATTGCTGTAGTTGTTTGGATTTTTCTTAAGAGATAATGACTTTGGGCTTTAAATTCCATCTAAATTTCTTGGGAAAATTTCTGAACACAACACACTCCAGGAAAATCTCGGTTTGCAGATGTGCAAGCCAAGTGGAAATAGTGATCTGCAAAAGTATTTTGCAGTGGTGCAGCAGAATAATGACTCCACACTGAAATGTGGAAAGGCTTCTTTTTTAATTTTTGTATTTGTAAACTTTGTAAATGGTCTGGTCCACAGACCCTTTTCAGACATGACCCACGTTAGAAAACCAAGAGTAAATACAACGTATAAACATATCTGTGTGTGTGTTTGTATTTTATATATATATATATATATATATATATATATATATATATATATATATATATATTCACTTCAGAAGCTTGAAATACTGAAATATCAACTTTCAGTATCTCGAGCCCCAAGAAGTCGAATCCACAAAACCGCAAAAACTCAAAACTGCGAAATTCAAAACCTCGACTACCCAAGGTTTTGAATTTCATGGTACTACTGCACACACGCACACACACACACACACACACACACACACACACACACACACATACCTGAATACATACCAACAGCAAAAGTTCATAAGCGCGAAATTCAAAACCTCCGGTATTCGAGGTTTTGAATTACACGCTTATGAACTTTCGCTGTTATATATATATACATACACACACACACACACACACACACACACACACACACACACACACACAAAATTTTATGTAGACAATCAACGAGCATTTTTATGGAAGGTGGAAAGAAAAACCTCAGAGGGCACTGGATATTGCAAGGACAGAAAGGTTGTTTAAATGGGGTTTGAAGCTGATGCCCACTAAAGAGAAACAAGTGCTTTCTACACACCTGCAAGAGAGATTCAACGTTATGGCAGATTCCCAAATATCAGCAAATGCCACTATGGTTGACGGACAAGGAGGACTTACAGAGGTTGTTGTCTGCATCACTGATTATGTCATATCTAGGACTTGATATAATGGTCCTGCCTTCAGAACATGGGCTGATATTCATATCCCTACTAAAAGACAAGTCAGTTGCAGCAGATGTCCAGGGTCCCAGATACTTCAGGGGTGGAAACCTAACAGCAGTGAGAGACTAAGTCTACTCTTGATACCCATGGAAACATGATGGACAAACACTATTAAAAGATTATTCAGGCTGCAATATTGACTTCTGTTGTGCAAGAAATGGAAGGCAAATCCCCAGAAGACAGTGCTGTCAAACAAGGGAATGGATTGGAGCCCACAGATGGCAAAATATCTAGGTGGTTGGTGTACAATAAAGGAAACATAATACCTGATCAATTATCTCAGCGACTAAACTGAACCAGAGGAAAGGAGTGGATGAATGAATAAGACCAAGTGTCCCAAAGACCAAGACTGAATGGTCTGGAAACTGACAGCAAGAAGGGGTGCACATGTAGTATCTAAAGAAGACATAAAGGATTTAGAAGGCTAAGTGTCTGGGCTTGCCTTTCTTTCTTGTCTCTTTTTTGTCCTTAAGATTATTCCCATAATCCTTCTTAGACTGTGACTTCATAATCCATAGAGACAAGAGATAAAGCTTTCCAGCCTTTTATCACCAGCACTTGTGTGTTTAAAACGGCAGCATTGCAATGACCCATGCTTGAAGCCTGAACAGACAAAAGTCTAGGTGCGTCTGTCGGCCACAGGTATTTGTTCATAAAAAGCACACACAACTGCTGGTATAGTCAACCAGTTTTATAAGCCAACAAAACAAAATGTATAAGCAAAGTTAAACAGCCTAACAACCTACAAACACAGGGGAAGGTGCCCTAGTTAAAAAGGTAACCAGGCAATCAGTTTTACTTGAGGCCTAAATACAGAAGACGGTGTAGCGTTCTACTAAAGATGCACATTTATTCCAGACACACCTACTGCTGGTGTGTTCAATCAGTTTTGCAAGCAAATCAGTATGAATGATGCAAATTAATAAACTGACAACCTTTATAAACACAAGACAGGAAGACAAGAACAGCTTTATTCAGTCTAACAAGAAAGAAATGGAGACAAGGGTGGAAACCATCCAGATTAGGTTGCTTTTTACTGCAAAACAAGTTGCAAAATACTGGAAGAAACTGAGACCAAGCAGAGCATGTAAAATGGCTCTTAGAAGCATCTCCTGCAGCCAGTGTCTTGAAATATGATAAAAAATGCAGCATACCTGAATATTTCTGTCATCTTACCCTTGTCATTCATTCCACCCATGTACTTCATCATTTTTGGCATTGCTTCCTTCAGAGCATCGTCAAACTGTTTTCCAGTCACTTCTGTAGTGGCAAATTTACCTCCCTCATAGCTCCTCTCCTCATAGTTGAGTTCATCCTGCCATCAAGAAATAAAGAATAGAAATATATTCATGTCGTAAAATAAATGACTATAAGGTTATCTAACAAAATGATTCCACAAATGATGTTCACAGAAATGGGTCCACTGAAGGACTAAATCAAAGTATAACCCATGTTCCATGGAAAAAATACTGGTATGTGAAAAGATGAATTTTACCTGATGTGCCAGTAATTCCTTATGTGCATTTGGCTTTTATCAATGCAAAATTCAGGAAACCACATAGCTACAACTATTCTCATGTGGCACAACTGTGTGTTTTCAAAAATTAGGTTGCAGAATTACTACTGCTGTATTAAAAGTTGGCATACACAGCCTAGCCTTTCATCATTCCAGTACAAAGATGAACAGAAAATCTATTCTCTATACATCAAGTGCTTCTTTCCAGTTCTGGACTTGCTTAAACAAGGTCATCCCAAAATACTGCCAAACACTTTCAAATCTCATTTTTTAATACGTGTTAAATTTACAGACTAATATTTTATGTGTGTTGAAGCATTAAAAAGTACAGTTTTGTACCTACCATAAATGTAGATGTTCGAGGATCCACATTGCTGCAGTCCTAACACTTGGGTAGTCCGCTGTCCCAGTCGGCCCGAATACCAAAGTATAAGGCTGACGTCGGTCAGGGCGCATTAGTCTGACGTCAGGACGTCAGGGTACAAATGCGCATGACCGACGTCATATCCTCAGTCTTTTCTTGCCCCAGATGTCAGAAGACCCTAAAAAGATAAGGCCAAAACCAAAAAACACCAAACACTCCTGTACCAAATATATATACAATTTACAAAAGTACAACCCCACCCATACAACCACCCCTAAACACAGAGGGGAAGGAGGGAGGGTAAATTGGACTGCAGCAATGTGGATCCTCGAACATCTACATTTATGGTAGGTACAAAACTGTACTATGTTCTTCATCCCACATTGCTGCAGTCCTAACACTTGGGTAGAATCCCAAAGCAGAGGTAAGGGAGGCTGGCAAATCATAAAGAAGCTGGAGCTGTCAACATGCCCTGCAAAATAGCCGTGGCAAAACCAGCCCTAGATTTAGAGTAGAGAGGAAGGTGGTAATGCTTAGGGAAAGTATGCACTGAACTCCAAGTAGCTGCCTCCAAAATATCCTTAGTTGCCACCCCCCTTAGAAATGCTGTTGAAGTGGCAGTAGCCCTAGTGGAATGAGGCCTGATCCCAGCTGGAATCTCCTTGCCATGATGGGAATAACAAAATGCAATGCAAAACCCAATCCACTTAGAAATAGTTTGTTTTGACACAGGCTTGCCCTGAGAACTCAAAGCAAAAGAAACAAACAACTGCTGAGACTGCCTAAAATCCTTAGTCCTGCTTAAATAATAACGCAACTGCCTGTGTACATCTAAAGTGTGCAAAATCTTTTCCCCTTTATTTTGGGGATCTGCATAAAAAGTGGGCAAATGAATAGTTTGGTTTAAAGCCACACTAGAGACCACCTTAGGCATAAAGGAAGGATTAGTGCGTAATGATACCCTATCCTTATGGCACATCATAAAAGGCTCAACCGCCATAAGGGCCTGCAATTCAGAAACCCTTCTTGCAGAAGTAATGGCCAACAAAAAAGCAGTCTTCCATGACAAGTATTTCAATTCAGCAGTAGCCGCAGGCTCAAAAGGTTGTAGAGTAAGTTTCTCCAACACAAAATTGAGGTCCCAAGCAGGAGTAGGAGCTCTACGTGGGGCTCTTATATTCTTTGCCCATCTAAGAAATTGCTTAAACAAAGGATGAGAAAACAATGGTGGGTCACAATCATAGTGAGCTGAAATTGCTGCAGCATGAATCTTAATGGAAGAGAAAGACAAACCTTTGTCCAATAACTCAGTAAGATATTGAAGAGCCACACTCAAATTTGGCTCAGAAACATCCAAATCCTTTGCTGCACACCAAAATAAAAATCTCTTCCATTTCCCTGCGTACACTTTCCTTGTACTAGGTCTTCTGGCTTCCATAATCACATTCAGAACTTGTTGAGGAAGCTGAGACCTACTATGGTTCAAAACAGAATATGCCAGGCTGTTAGATGAAGAGAGTGAAGCTTGACATTGAGTAGATGCCCGTCCTTCTGAGACAATAGGTGTGGAATCAAAGGTAAGGGCCATGGAGGCTTCCTTACCAGACTCCTCAGCAACGGGTACCAGTGCTGCCGAGGCCATTCTGGAGCTATTAAAATCATCCATGGCTTGTCCTGTCTGACCTTTAGGAGTATCTTTGGGAGGAGAGGCAGAGGTGGAAAGGCATACACATGAAGATTTTCCCAACTGAAAGAAAGAGCATCCACTTTCCAGGCTGTGTGATGAAACCTTTTCGTGCAAAACTTTGGCAGCTGGTGGTTTAGTGGAGAAGCGAACAGATCTATGTCTGGAGTTCCCCAGGACACTGTCAATGTCTGAAATACATGAAGATCCAGTTTCCACTCGTGGGGATCCATGATTTGCCTGCTTAACACATCTGCTAAGGAGTTCTGTGCTCCTGGCAGAAACCTTGCTTGAAGATTCAGTTGCAAGCTTAGCAGTCTCCACAAAATCATTGCTTGCCTGCATAGAGGATAAGAATGTGTTCCCCTTGTTTGTTGATGTACCACATGACAGTTGTGTTGTCTGTTAGAATCAACACCTGCCCTGGAAGAAGTAAATCCTTGAAAGCCAGTAATGCAAACTGGACTGCTAACATCTCCTTCATGTTGATATGTAGATGCTGCAGTCTGGCAGGCCACTTGTCTTGTATCCACTTTCCATTCAGATGAGCTCCCCAAGCTGTGTCTGAGGCATCTGTCGTTAGAATCTGACTCGCCTCTGGCCGGGTCACAGAGAGTCCCTTGTTTAGGTGACATTCCTGAGCCCACCACAAAAATTCCTTTTGAATGCAAGGTATTATTTGAATGATAGTGTCCAAATCCTGGCAGTGCTGTGTCCATACATTTTTGAGATACCATTGTAGCTTCCTCATATGCAATTTGGCATTGGGAAGTACCAGAATACAAGATGCCATGAACCCTAAGGCTTGAAGGACTGTCCTTGCAGTCAGCCCGGACTGATGAGATAGTTGATGGAAGTAAAGAGAAAGATTCTTTTGTTTGTCCGGGGTTAAAAAGGCCATCTGGGATGCTGTATTCAGTCTCACGCCCAGAAAGCACATGTCTTGAGAGGGTACTAGACTGGACTTTATTTCGTTCACAGAATACCCTAGGCATCTTAGCACTGCTATCACATATTCCAAATGCTGAAGAAGCACGTCCTTTCCTTGAGCCAGAAGCAGGCAGTCGTCCAAATAAGGATAGATTTGTATTCCTTTTAGCCTGAAGAAAGCTATCACTGGAGCCAGAACCTTTGTGAATACTCTGGGCGCAGTAGATAAGCCAAAGGGCAATGCAGAGAACTGATAATGAGAATTCCCAGCTCGAAAACGCAGATACTTCCTGCAAATTAGTCTGATAGGAACATGAAGGTAAGCTTCCTTGAGATCCAAAGTTACCATCCAGTGATCTTTGCCCAGCATAGGTAAAAGCTGTTGTAACGTCAACATTTTGAACTTGGGAATGTCCAGATAAGTGTTGAGGATAGACAGATCCAAAATTGGTCTCCACGTGTTCCCCTTTTTTGGTACTAGGAACAGGCGAGAATAAAATCCTAGGCCCCTTTCTGGCACAGGAACCGGCTGAATGGCCCCTATTTGGAGCAACAGAGAAATTTGCCTATGAGCCTCTTTCCTTTGTTGAGGAGGAATGTCTGGCATGCCTTTGAAAGGAGGCAAGGTATGGAAATAAAACCTGTAACCGTGGTGAATGATATCCAATACCCATCTGTCTTGGGTAATTAAACTCCAGTTTTCTTTGAAGAGTGCCAACCTTCCTCCCAAAGGTGCTGCCAGACGAGAAGATTCTGGCAGCTGAAAAGGCAGGTCATTGGGTCTGTTTACGAAAGGACTGACCCCTGCCCTCACCAGAAGACTGAGCAGGTGAACTCGCTGTTCTAGGCCTAAAAGAACCTTGAGCTCTGCCCCTACCACGTCTAGACCTACCCCTAGACTGGGAATCATAAGCAGGATATGTCCACCCCTTGGTAGGCCAATTTCTACTAAACTTGGAGGCTGAACCTGCAAAAAATCTTTAACAGTCTGCATAGACTTAGCCTTGTCTTCCATTTTCTTTAAAACTGCTTCCACAGGCGAACCAAACAACACATCAGATTGTAAAGGAGCATCTAAAATCCTTGTCTTCACATGCTCAGCTAAATTCTGATCCCTCAGCCAGGCGTGCCTGCGAAGAACCGAACCAGTGGCAGCCACCCTCGAAGAGGCCTGCACAACATCAAAACCACATTGCAAAGAATGCTTACCCACCTGTTCAGAAACATGAACTAAATCCTGCAACTCTTTACACTCAATACCTTCCGCCAAAGCATCTACCTTAGACTTTAATTGTGAAAGGAGATCATTTTGATATTTCAACATGTGAAACTGGCAATTCAAAGCTCTCATGGCCAAAGTGGAAGAAGTATACACTTTCTTTCCCCATCTATCCAAAGCCCTTGCCTCTTTATCCGGAGGAACAGGATTTTTAACAACAGAAGCCTTAACACCTTTAGGCCCCTGTGAAACAGTTTCTGGGTCTGCCCTAGGACTCTTAAAAAGATACTTATGAGCTTCAGGCACCCTATAATATCTATCGGTTTAACTGGAGCAGGAGGCAAAGAATCAGGGTTCAGAGAAGCCTCTGCAAAAACATCCTCCACCACATCTAGAACAGGAGGTATAGCTAAAGGCCTATGCTGGGGTAGAAACAAATTCCCTAAGCCTTTTCCTGGAATCAGAGAAATCCTGACCTTCCCATTTAAAATGCTCCCTCATGGAATGAAGAGTCTCTGAAAATGAAAAATCCTCAGGAGGAGAAGCAGAAGGAGTAGAATCATCCACATCGGAATCAGAGTAAGGGGAATACTCCTGCAAGTCTTCAGCCGAAGACTCAGAAGCATCCGAACACTGCTCAAAACTCCCAAGCTCAGGTTCCACCCTAGGCCTCTTATCAGGAGGGGGCATAGAACCTCTAATCATTGTAATCAAATCTTCCGCCATCTTAAGCATATGCTTCTTAGGTACAGACCCTGAAGAACTAGGGGTAACACCTGAAACCAAACCTGGCCTGCCCCTGGGAGAAGCCTTGGAAACAGCAGGAGGGCCTAACCACCTTAGGAAGGGAGGGAAGAACAGCTACCTGAGAAGCCCCTTCCGCCTGGCCTACCTCCTGAGAGGTCACATCTTGTAGTAATAAAGTCTCTCCCTGGGATTCCAAAGAAATTTCTGGCTGAAACTCTGGCTCCACCGAGCCCTCTAAAGAACCGGCGTCCGCACGGACGGTTCTTCCAGCCTAGGCTTTGCTGTTTTGTCCTTGCGCTTTTTGGAAGCGGGCCGGAGCATCCGACGGCATTTTATAATTACACCGCTTCCCAAAAACTAACCTGGCACAATCTAATCTTCTCTTTATCGTGCGTTTGTTAAATCTAGCACAAGAGCGACAGCCAACAACGTCGTGCTCAGGCCCTAAGCAAGGTATACACAAGGTATGGTAATCCCTATGAGGTATCTGTTTCCCACAAGAAATACAGTTATTCACTTTTTCTGACATCCGGTAAAATACTGAGGCAAGAAAAAAACAAAATATTCCCCAACGGGGTACTTAGCCAACTTGGATTCGGTCTGAAACTCCGACTTCGGAAAATCTCAGAACGCCAACCTGCACTTGCAAAACTGCTTCTGCATTGGACCATGCGGCAAAAAAGACTGAGGATATGACGTCGGTCATGCGCATTTGTACCCTGACGTCAGACTAATGCGCCCTGACCGACGTCAGCCTTATACTTTGGTATTCGGGCCGACTGGGACAGCGGACTACCCAAGTGTTAGGACTGCAGCAATGTGGGATGAAGAACATCAAGCAAACAGCATTACTGAAGATCTAAGAGCCACAAGATTACTTTGAGCAGACAATATATCATATTTATTACTGGTGATCAGGCAGCTAACACCGCAACCCCTTTAATAAACAGCAGTTGCTTAACCTTATCATCCCACTGTAGAGTGTACCACACACACTCATAAAAGATATACATCCCACTCTCCCTTTACCTTGAATACACTACCATACTGCTAAGGGTGGAGCTACTCTGGGGCACCTACACCAGCTGTGCAACACTGCAGCTGGATAAAAGTAAAAAGAAAAAAAAAAAATATATATATATATATATATATATATATTTTTTTTACTTTTGTTCAACATGCACAAACATGTTTTAGCCACACTTGCCATAATGAACTTCCCATGTTTTGACAACACAAGGCACTATGGAAATACAGCTGCACGCTTTACCAATACAGCACTCCAACTTCCAGAGTTTCCACCCAACAATACTGCCAGAACCAGTTGCTTCTGAATGAATGAACCAAAATTTCCTCTTTTAAAATAAAGGCTTTGCAGACAGCCTATCGACCAGACTTGTAACTTGCTGTTTCACTTGTTACTGGAAAGTTAGGTGCTGTATCAAGAAAGACAAGACTAAGGAAAAGTGAGTTAGTAAGGAGTGAGTAAAGAAAGTGCTACACACTGTTGGGCATTCATTTTCCTTTAAGTTAGGTTTATAACTGTTAACAGTTTCATCCACTTTCTGGTGAACATTGCAAGTCAGAACAATGAAACCAAGATGTAGAAGTAGATGTACAAAACAGGTTTAATACAGTGGTGTCACAAACAGATGCAGACTCAGATGTAAAGAAAGAATTAGCAAAAAGTGGTGCAGATGGCAAGGCTAAGAAAAGATCCTAAACAAAAAACAGGCAAAAATAAATGGAACATTACTAAGTTAAGATTGTAAGGTGTACTGGGATTGCTACTAAAAACTACCAGATCTAAGGATGACCGACATAACAAAATGGACGTAAAATTTAAAACTTGGAGGTTTGTTGATTATGTGTGGTCCCTGATTCTGTGAAAGGGACAGTAATGCAGAGATTTGTCAGTTAAGAATCTTTAGTAAGAAATCATGACGGGGAAAATTACAGATTGTGGGTATTATATACAATACCACAGTTGTACACAAACACTTTCAACAAGAAAATGAAAATAATTTACAGTCGATGGAAACAACCAAAACAGGATAGTGTGTTTGTGTGTGTGTATGCTGGGGGAACAAAGGGGACAACTTTATATTTATACAGATGTTTGGAGGATCTGGTGGAAGCAGTTATAAAAATTGTTTTGAGAAATTGTGATTTTTGCATATTGGGCATGAGATGAAGGTATTTAGTTGTGGTGAGCAAAGAAGGATTTGCATAATTGAACTACAAAAGGTTCAAAATCGCAGGTGTCTCGCTAATTGCAAAACTTTGTGATATAAGCCTCAGTTGTTTTACATTAAGAAGATCTGTAGTCTACACTCTTGTGGCAAGATAGGTAGCTTACATCCTTCTAGGTTGGGAATTGCTGGCTGAAGGCTTAGTGTGAATGTTATTCTAAAAGTGCCTTAGTTCTGGTTTACGTGCTTGGGCTTCAGGCCAGTTATTTTACATTCAGACGGTTTGTGGTATGCACTCCTGTGGGAGGAGAGGGTAGCCTCTGCCCTTCTGCACTGGGAGTTGCTGACTGAAGGCTTATTGTGCCTGCTTAATTGAACTGTTTTTTTTCCCCGAACTGTTGCGCTTTGTTTGCTGTAGCACAGACTAGATTCAGTCCTACTGAATCTACTTCTGCTTGTATAACTTGAACACTAA
The DNA here is from genome assembly GCF_019279795.1 of Protopterus annectens. Classification (NCBI taxonomy): domain Eukaryota; kingdom Metazoa; phylum Chordata; order Ceratodontiformes; family Protopteridae; genus Protopterus; species Protopterus annectens. Next base: position 55,577,781 of record NC_056737.1, on the reverse strand, counting down.
CTAAAGCCATCTTTTGTTGGAAAGGGTTCCCCTGCACCCTAATGGCAGGAGTATGTAGTTAGAATGCATCTGACTGAAGGTTGCTGGAACAGGGCTCAGTTTTGAGCTTTTTTTATTGGTTAATTTGTTTAAATCAGTTTGCTCTCATTTGCTACATAAGCACAGCATTTGCAAGGGTTTGCTCTTGTTTATCAAAGCTCCACAGAGTTTGGCAACCATTTACTGCTCTGCTGTATTTATGTGATCAACCCAAGGCATCTGCTGAAAAAAATTAAGTACAATTTTTCATTGTATATTGCACTCTTGAACTGCATTTTACCATATCACTGCTTAATTGAACTGTTTTTTTTTTCTTCTGAAATTGTTACACTTTGTTTGCTGTAGGATAGACTAGACTCAGACCTGCTGAATCTAGCTCTGTTTGTATAACTTGAGCACTAAACCATCCATCTTTTGCTGGAGAGGGTTCCCCTGCACTCTAGTGGCAGGAATGTGCAGTTAGAACTCATCTGACTGAAGGTTGCTGGAACAGGGCTCAGTTTTGAGCTTTTTTATTAGTTAATTTGTTTAAATCCATTTGCTCTCTGCTACATAATCACCACATATGCACATTGCTTACTGCCGAGCAGCACTGGGCACCGCTGGTGGTTACAGACGCAAACACTTCTGCCTGTAAAGTGTCCTTCAGTACTCTGCTGGTGTTCCATCGGTTAGTTCTCACGACTGTCCCTCACTAACGGGTGATACATTCAGTGAATTTTCTGGGATACCAACACAGATCTTACCCACTAACCCTTCATATTTTCTGTTCACTTCTCCTGTCCTCTCCCTGTTTTCTGACCACATCAACTTACCTAGCATTATGAATGGACAAATTCCCACATTTTCTTCAGCCAGCCTGGTCGACATGGGCATCCTGAGGTAATGGTAGCAATTGCCTCATGTATGACGGCAACCCACTTCTTCTAGCCCACACAAATTCATTATGTGAGAGATGAATCTATATCAAGAATCTAGAATCCAGGCTCTCTCACTCAGCAGTCAGTTCCTCTGCTACTAAGCATGTCGTCATCATGCACACCTCACCTCCTGCACCTATCAAACCTACATATGCAAAGGCCCTTTCCAGAAGCTTACTTAAACAGAAACTTCCCAAACACAAGCATGATTCTCATAATACATCCTCTGCAGAACATAGTACACATAAAATATCACACACCAATATTTCATCAGTCAAGCCCCTAAGGCATAGGCAACTCAATTGTGAGAGACAAAGATGTCCCCATCACCAGGCTGGATAAGGAAAAAGTCAGTCAGCTGTCTGTCAGGTGCCAGGATCCACCACATCACACATGCACTCAAGTCTCTCAACAGTCACTGTTATGACTACGTCAGAGTCCATGTTGGTGTGAACAACTTGAGATGTACCTCGCTGGATTATATGAAAGAGAGACATGACTGAGCTCTCTGATTATGTGTCTCAGGCAGGTATGTTCCTAGCCTTAAGCAGCATTTTACTTTGCCTAGGACGATATCCTGATACAAACAAATAATGACTGACTTCAACAATTGGCTTAGTTTCTGGTGTCATTCAAAGGAGATCCAGTGTCTGTCAACCTGGGAAGACATGGTCAACAGACCTTGATGTTTTGCCAGACATGGTCTCACCTCTGGGATTTCGATTACTGGCTAAGGCTCTTGCCATCCCCATAGTGCCTTTTTTAGGCAATGTCACAAGAATAGAACTCCTCACGTAAAAAAACCCTCTAAAAACAACCTCAGCATTATGCTGCTAAACACCAAGAGTCTAAACCAGAAACTGCGCTCACTGGAAGCAGTCCTCACCTTAGGAGTTGCTGACATTTTGTGCAGTCACTGAGATCTGGTTTAAGGCTGTAGACAGCACCCCAGCTATACCAGGCTGCATTTCCTTCCACACATTCAGACCACAAACTGAAGGCATGAGAACTAAAGAAGGTAATGTATCAATATTCATTAAAGATACCTATGAACCTATGAACCTCTAGATTGGTTAAGCAGCATGATTCCCTTGAACTACTTCAGGTGCAATTGACTGTAGGTAAGACCCCTCTTAAGGTCACTGCCAGCAACAAGACCCCCCTCCATGAAATCAGGACATGCACTCAACCTACTTGTATCTACTGGAGTCAATCAAGACAGAACCAAACACCCTGGTTTTGTGCGACTAATTACCCATCCATTGGCTGAGTAAATTATACGTGTTGTAGCTCACTTGCCAAAAGGCTCCTGGACTTCATTAACTCCAATGCCTTGGAGCAGCTGGTTGACACACCCACAAGGGGCTCAAACATCCTGGATCTGGTGCTCACCAACAAGAGGACTGCTGTACCACCCCTGGTGAGATCGGACCACAAATCAGTCTAGCTGGAAGTGACTATAACACAAGACCACCCCACCCTGTTAGCAACAACTAGACTGAAACATCTCCAAGGCCAACTACAAACTTTTACGTGACAGCATAAATAGCTTCATAGCCCCCTCCCCACACTAATGGAACAGACACCTATGCTGAGTTATAACATCAATGCTTTATACAAGCACCTGCACAATTGTATTGACTCTGCCATACCTGATGGAACCAAAGCAAGATCTTCACGGAAAAACAAACCTGCCTGGTGGACAACTGCCATTAACAGGCTATACAACAGGAGAAAGAAATTGCTGTCAGAGTAGGAAGGAACGGTCTCAAACCTGGAAGCACTCCCTCCTCAACTTAAGCAGGCAAAAAAGACTTCTAGTGAAGTCCTCTAAAGCTAACTACGAATCCAGATTAGCTTCTCTAACCAAGGATAACCACAAGGCTTTCTTTAGTTACATCCGTAATCTCAAAGGTAAGGTCCGCATTTGCAGTGAACTCATAGTTACTGGTACTACATTTACAGAACCTGTGGATATGGCAAACCAGCTGGCTGACAGGTTAATTGAAAACTTCACTCCCCTGTCCCCACCACATGTAGTATCCCAAACCATCCCTAACACCTGTCCTCCACCTAGTATCTCTGAGGAACAGGTCTTAATTGCCCTCTCTAAGGCCAAAAACACAGCTTCTATGAGACCAGACAACATCCCGGGCTGTGTTCTACATGGGTTAAAACAGGAATTAGCATCACCATTAGGCACGCTTTTCAATCATAGCCTAAGCACTGGCTTTATCCCAGCGGAACAGAAAAAGTACAGTTGTATACACTTACAATAAATGTAGATGTTCGAGTGTATTCACTGTTGCAGTCATTACACGTGGGTTATCTGCCTGCAGGCAGCCCTCAGTCGGCCTGAATACCAGAGTCCTGGGATTTCTGCATCGGATGCTGTCGCCTCTTCCATGACGTCAGGTCATCATGGGTATAAAAAACATGCAGCCGATGCCATTACATCAGTTGTTCTTGCCCCAGATGTCAGGTGCCTCCACAATGGGAAGCAATTATATGGTATGGTACACCCCCATCAAAAAGCAAATACACCAGAAAAAATAAATATACCAAACAAGAAGGAAAGGTTGAACCAAGAGAAGTCAGAGGGCTGGAGGGAGGGTAACCAGGACTGCAACAGTGAATACACTCGAACATCTACATTTATGGTAAGTGTACACAACTGTACTATGTTCTACGTGTTTCACTGTTGCAGTCATCACATTTGAGTTGATTCCTAAAGCTAAGGAAGGCAGGAGGAAATTAAAGAGCATTAGGGCCAGCTATTAAGCCCTGCAAGACTGCAGTGGCAAATCCAGCTCTGGATTGAAAAGATAGGCATGTGGTAATGCTTGGTGAAGGTATGTACAGAGCTCCAGGTAGCAGCTTCCAGGATATCCCTGGTAGGGACTCCTCTGAGAAAAGCTGCAGAGGTAGCTGCAGCCCTGGTGGAATGTGATCTTATCCCCTGTGGGGTAGGTTTTCCATTGTGCTTGTAGCAGAAATGAATGCAATGGGCTATCCATTTGGAAATGGTTTGCTTTGAAATGGCCTTCCCCTCTGCCCCTGCAGCAAAGCCAACTAGCAGCTGTTCAGATTTTCTGACTGGCTTAGTCCTGTCCAAATAAAATCTAAGTTGTCTGTGCACATCCAGAGAGTACAGTATTTGTTCCCCCTTGTTTTGTGGATTAGGGAAAAAAATAGGCAAATGAATGGACTGATTTAGGGCCACACTAGACACCACCTTGGGCATAAAGGAAGGACTAGTCCTTTGGGAAACCACACTAGACACCACCTTGGGCATAAAGGAAGGATTAGTCCTTTGGGAAACCTTGTCCGCATGGAAGATAATGAAGGGTTCCACTGCCATGAGGGCCTGTAATTCAGACACCTTTCTTGCTGAAGTGATTGCTAGAAGGAAGGCTGTTTTCCAAGAAAGGAATTTCAACTCTGCTGTTGCAGCTGGCTCAAAGGGGGGAAAGAGTAAGCTTTTCCAATACAAAGTTAAGGTCCCAGGCTGGAGTGGGAGCTCTCCTGGGGGGGGTCTTAAATTTTTGGCCCCTCTAAGGAATTGCTTTAGCAGGGGGGTGAGAGAAGAGAGGTGACTCAGTATTATAATGTGCTGAAATGGCAGAGGCATGAATTTTAATTGATGAGAAGGATAGGCTCTTGTGGAGCATTTCTGTTAAGTACTGTAGAATATGAGGTAAGCTGGGCACCACTGTGCCCATCCTCTGAGCCTGGCTCCAGGAACAGTATCTTTTCCACTTTTCAGCATAGGATTTTCTAGTACTAGGCCTCCTTGCCTCCAGAATGACATCCAGCACCTGCTTAGGGATGCTAGAGGACAGCTCAAGGAATTAGCCAGGCTGCAAGGTTCAGGGTTTGAAGCTGAGGGTGCAGAATCTAGCCCGCCTGCTAGGACAGCAGGGAAGGTGTCTGAGGCAGGTGCCATGGTTGCAGCAGTGTCATATTGCGCAAGAGGGGGTACCAGCGTTGGCATGGCCAGTCTGGTGCAATCAGTATTGTCCTTGGCTTGTCCTGCTTGATCTTTAGTAGAACCTTCGAGAGGAGAGGCAGAGGGGGAAAGGCATAAACCGAAAGGCTTTCCCAGGTAAAGACAGGCTATCCACTTTCCAAGCTTGGCTGTGGGGAGTTCTTGTGCAGAATTTGTCCAACTGGTAGTTCTGAGGGGAGACAAACAGGTCTACCTCTGGAGTCCCCCATTTGTTCCTCAAGAGGTTGAATACTTTGGGTTCTAGTTGCCATTCGTGTGGGTCCATGAGATTTCTGCTTAAGTCATCTGCCAGTGAATTTAGTTTGCCTGGCAGGAATTGGGCTTGTAGGTGTACTTGGTAGCTCAAGGCTGTCTTTCACAGAGCCATGGCTAGTCTGCAGAGAGGGTACGAGTGGGTTCCCCCCGCTTGTTTATGTACCACATAACTGTGGTGTTGTCTGCCTTTACCAATAATAGTCCTGGAAGAATACGGTCTTTGGAGGCTGTCAGAGCATTCTGTACAGCTAACATTTCTTTTTGATTGATATGCAGGTGCATCTGTCTTGGGTTCCATTTACCCTGAATGCACCCTGAATGCACTGCCCTTCCATGTGAGCCCCTAATGCATAGTCTGATGCGTCTGTTGTTAGGGTTAGGGCAGAAGGGGGTAGAGTGAAAGGGAGTCCCTTGTTGTGGTAGCAGGCCTCTGCCCACCAAAGGAACTCTGTCTTCAAACAAGGAATGATAGAAATCATTGTTTCCAGGTCCTGAGAATGTTGACACCATAGGCTTTTTAGATATCATTGGAGTTTCCTCATATGCAGTTTTGCATATGGAATTAGTAGAATGCAAGAGGCCATGAACCCCAGGGCTTGCATATTTTCCTTGCAGACAGCTGGGGTTTTGTGGCCAATAGTTTGAAGTAGGTTGTTAAATACACTTGTTTCTCTGGAGTGAAGAATGCCATCTGGGAAGTTGTGTTCAAGCCTGCTCCCAGGAGCCGAAACAAGTGCCGGGGGTCCGGAGACCCTCAACAGGGCCCTCTCCACTACATCAAAAGCCGAAGGGGAGCCGACCTCGACCAAAGGATCCGACAATCGGCTCCCCCTCGGATCCGAAGAGTGGATCGGGCGCGAAGCGCTTCCGGATCGAAGGGACAGTGCGCTCCGACACAGGCGCGCCGAAGGAGCACTGATCCCCGGATCGAGCTCGGATCCAGGCTCGAGAGGTCGGATCCGATGCACTCGAGGGCAGGGTCGGATCCGAAGTACCAAGTACTATCGGCGCCGACCCACCCCCGGCTCCAAAGCTGCTCGGCTCCAACTGCTCCGAACCTGGGTAGCGGGTCGGAGAAGGAGCAATTGGCTTGAAAAAGGGGTCGAGCTCCCCAGAGGGAGGCAAACACTCCCATCTGCATCTGGGCCTGGATGAACCTTCTCATCATCCGGTCCAGATCAGCGTCCGACAGGCTATAAGTTGATCTCGACGAGGCTACCGAGGTAGGCCTTGAGTGCCTCCTCGATAGCCTCGACGGAGATCGGGTCTCCTCCTCCTCAGGTCCCGTGAAAAACACAATGGAGACCGGGCGAGGAGGGAGAGCCAGCAGACAAGGAGGCCGGGAGAAGCCGCTTGGCTGGCGGGCGAAACAGAGGTCTCGGCCCGCTTATGGTGCTTCTCCCTCGGTCCTTCTGCCTAGCTTCCCTCTCCTCCGAACCAGAAGCGGGAGGTTGAGTCCCAGGAGGAGGAGGGGGCCGGAGAGAACAACCGTGGTAGCGGTTACCCCGAAGGAGCAGAGGCGGGCCGAGTCCGGCGGCAAGAGACCCGCCAAAACAAGCTTGGACCTCCGCTCCTTCAATGCCCTGGGTTGAACCCTGCACAAATGGAACATCCAGATGTGAGGTGTTCAACCCCCAGGCATCTAACACACCGAGTGTGGCCATCAGCTGGGGAAAGCTTATGGCCACACTCGGAGCACTTAGAAAAAATAGCTTTGGGCTGCTCAGACATCCCAAAAACCAACAAATAAAGTTACTAGAACTAAAAGTAAAAGTAACAAAAAACCACTCACAGGCCCAAACACACACTACGCTACCAGCGAGGGAGGGATATAAATTTAAGTTTTAAACTCTAAAAAAAAGTAATACAAGAGGGAAACCTACACTTTCACACAAATTTAACCAAAAAATTTCAAAATTGAATACTTTAAACACTAAATATAGCACTTAGCTGGAGAGCTGGAAAAACACAATCTGGTCACCATGCGCGGCAAATGAGATCTGAGGTCATGAGGGTAGAGCAGGGCATTATGGGTGAGGGGAGGAGCTGAGAGCTTGGATCCATAGCTGGTAAACCATGCCGGTTCGGATCCGATATCGGATCCATAACCCACAGGTTGCAGACAAATGAATCTCCTACTTCAGATTCATTGTTTCCAGGTCCTGAGAATGTTGACACCATAGGCTTTTTAGATACCATTGGAGTTTCCTCATATGTAGTTTTGCATATGGAATTAGTAGAATGCAAGAGGCCATGAACCCCAGGGCTTGCATATTTTCCTTGCAGACAGCTGGGGTTTTGTGGCCAATAGTTTGAAGTAGGTTGTTAAATACACTTGTTTCTCTGGAGTGAAGAATGCCATCTGGGAAGTTGTGTTCAAGCCTGCTCCCAGGAATACAATCTGTTGGCAGGGTACTACGTGAGACTTCTTTTCACTGATGGTGTACTCCAGTGAAGTTAGAAGTTTCTTTACGAATGCCAGGTGTTGTAATAGCAACTCCTGGCTTTCAGCCTGAATTAGACAATCGTCCAAGTATGGGTAAATCTGAATATTTCTCTGCCTCCAAAATGCAATGGCTGGAGCTAGACACTTTGTGAATACCCTGGGCGCAGTAGATAAGCCAAAGGGAAGTGCAGAGAACTGATAGTGCATGGAGCCTGCCCTGAAGCGTAGGTATTTCCAGCAAGATTCCGTTATTGGGATGTGCAGGTTCATAGGTAGGTACTAGGCTATCGACCCAAGGGCCTAAGTAAGCCTAGCCAACAAAGTTCCCTGGCTTACACCAACCCAAGAAAGTTAATTTTCTGTGCCCCTGTCGAGCAGAGACACAGAAGTGATCCCCGGGGTGTTCCCATTTCCCATCCACTCATCCAGATTTTTCTTGAAGAATGTTAATGAGGAACTTTACTTGACATAGATGGGTAGCTTGTTCCAGAGTATGGGAAGTCTCTGGGACAGGAATCTATCCCTCCAGCAAGTCCTGCTTATTGTGGTGACAAGGTTTAGGTCCCTAGAGCGTGTAGCTCGGAGGGATTGTGATTTCTTTAGATGTAGCATGTCCAACAGCTCTGGGTTTGACACAACTTTACATGTTAGGTAGAGATCATCTCGGAGTACGCGATATGCTACAGAGTAAAGCTGGAGTTGTTTTGAGACGATCAGTGTAGGGCATCTGTTTGAGGTCAGTAATTCTCTTTGTGAGGTACTTCTGTGGCCTTTCCAGCTGCTGCAGATGTCTTGTGAGGTACATTCCAAAAGGGGCGAGGTACTCTATAATGGGTCTAATGAGTGTCGAGTAAAGGGGAACAATGAACTCTTTTTTCCTGGATGAGAACCCTTTTGTGATGAGGTGTGCCATGTAGAAGATTTCCTGACTACTGTGGAAATGTGATTATCAAAGGAGAGACTACTGTTCACCTGGGTCTCAAGGTCTCTCATCACACATTTGGTGTTAAGACTGACGCCTATATGGTAGTTTATGGGTACAGAGTTTTTACCAAAGGGGAAAACAATACACTTTTGGGCATTGAGCTTGAGGCCATGGCTCCGACACCAAGCATCTGTCTCAGTGAGGCCCTTCTGTAGGATGTCCACATCATTTGGGGACTCTACTATAGCTCCTAGTTTGCAGTCATCTGCGAACTTCATTAGCCAGAGGACTTCTGTGTTAGCCTGTATTTCAGAGAAGTAGATACCAAACAGGAGAGGTCCCAGGACTGAACCCTGTGGTACTCCACTTGTCACTGGTTTGAGATCAGATTAGGAGTCTGCAGCTTTTACAGTGTGGGTTCTGTCAGTGAGACAGTTGGCAAACCATCTTGTGACATAGGAATTTATACCTAGTTTTGTGAGTTTAACTATAATTCCAGAATGGGGGATGTTGTCGAAAGCCTTGGCGAGGTCAAGATAGGCTGTGTGAACCACCTTACCCTCTTCTACGGCTTTGGTGACTGCCTCAAAGAAGTCTACCAGGTTCAGGAGGCAAGATCTGCCTTTCACAAACCCGAACTGGGTGGGGTCCAGAGTTTGGAGGTTACCAATGTCTTTGTTTATGAATTCCATGATGATACGTTCCATGGCCTTGCAGACCAGGCTCATCAGGCTAATAGGGTGACAGTTCCCAGGATCAGTGGTGGTTCTCCCTTTGTGGAGTGGAATAACTGTTGCTGTGTCCCATTCAGTGGGCACAAAGTGTGACGTGAGGCTATGTTTGAACATGGTGCTTAGGTGGGGAGCCAGTTCGTTCTGACGTTCGTGTAAAAGACAGCCTGGGATGTTGTCCGGTCTCATGGATGCTGTGTTTCTGGCTTTAGAGAGTGCTGCTTTTACCTGTGAAGTTGTGATTACAGGGACTCTGCATTCTTTCTGTATAGATATGGGCCCTTTAGGGGGTGAGAGGGGGGTAAAGTTAGCACTGAACCTATCTGCCAGGATGATGGCAATATCAGTTGGTTCTGTAATTTTTGCACCATTGTGCTGTAACTCAGCAGATCTGGGTGTTGCCATCGAGATTCTTGACACAGCTATAGAATGCTTTGTGGTTGTCCTTAGAATCAGTGGCAATCTTATTTTCATAGCTAGCTTTGGAGGATCTTATAAAGGATCTCAGCTTCTTGCTGAGGCTGACCAGGGAGCTCCTCCACTCATGGGATTTTACTCTCTTTTGCAACAATTTCTTCCTTCTGTTGTAGAGTTTCTTTATGGCAGGGGACCACCAGATTGGCGTCCTTTTTTGGAGGATAGCGTCTTGGTTCTGTTTGGGATAGCACGATCCATGCACTCGTTTAAGTGCTTATAGAGTGCATTTGTGTAGGATTCAGCAGTCATAACTGTATAGTCCATCTGCATGGGTGTCATGAAGTTCACCACTTCTGTCTTAAGAAGCATGAAGTTGGCTTTGGAGAAATTTTTTTACCGTGGATTCCTTAATGGGGGGGGTGGAGGTGGAATGTGGATATCTAGGGTGATTAGCTTATGGTCAGATCTGGCCAAAGAGGAGTTGACTTCAGGTGTGAACACCAGTCACTCATGTTGGTAATGACTAGGTCTAGGATACTGTTGCCCCGGTGGGGGTGTGGATAAGTTGATCCAGAGCACTGGAATTTATGAATTCCAGAAAGCACTGTGTGAAGGTGCTGGTACACGAGTAGTTTTCCCAGTTAATGGTGGGGTAGTTGAAATCGCCCAATATTAGGGGGTTTGGTTGAACCCTAACATTTTCCAGTATATCAAGAAAAGTGGAGTGGGAATCCTGGGGCAAGGTGGGGGATCTGCAGCAAGCTACAATTTGGATTGCAGTTTTGCCCAGAGTTAGTTGCACTTGGATAACCTCCGCTGAATTATGCTGAGCACCTAGCCTGGAGGTCTGGATATCCTTAATGAATATGGGCACACCTCCGCCTTTGGTGTTCCGGTCCAGGTTAGATGGCCGAAAAGTGTGGTATGACTTATAGCCTGGTAATGCAGGGGTGCTCTCTGGAGCCTTGAACCAGGTCTCAGTCACTGCACAGACATTGATGCTCTCCATTTTAAGGAGTGCCTCGAGATTTTAAGATTTAGACTTCTAGCATTGAGTAGCATTACCCTCAGTTTTTGCTTGCCCGTTTCTGTTATGGTGGTGAATTTGTCATTTAAACCTTGCCTAAAAAAGGCACTATAGGGGAAGCAAGAGCCTTTGCCAGTATCCGGAATCCCAGGGGTGACAGGTGCAGGCCATCTCTGGCAAAGCATCGTGGTCTGTCGACCATGTCATCCCAGGCAGACAGATACTGGATCCCCTTAGAATGACACCAGAAGTTTAGCCAATTGTTGAAGTCAATCATTTTGTCCTTGTACTGCTGTATCATTCTGGGCGATGGCAAGATGCTACTCAGGGCTAGGGTCATACCTGCCTGGGCTACAAGATCGGAGAGTTCTTCCATGTCTCTTTTCATGTAGTCCAGGGAGGTACGTCTCAGGTCGTTCACACCAACATGGACAATCACAGAGTCATATTTGTACTTGTTGTGGAGTGACCTGAGTGCGTGGGTTATGTGGCGGATCCTGGCACCCTACAGGCAGCTGACAGTGACATTCTCCTTGTTTAGCCTGGTGAGTGGGACATCAGTGTGCCTGACTATTGAGTCACCTATGACTAGTGTGTTGGGTACGTTGTTTTGCCTTATGGACTGTGGTTGAGTGGCACACTTGAGTCTGTGGGCTATGTGTCATTTGGGTTGTGGTGGGAGGTTGCTTGTGTTTCTGCTTTGGAGGTCTCTGTTGCTTGAGCAGATTATTATTGAGAGCCTCCGCGAATGTTTTTGTGTTTCTATGTGTGAATTTTGGTGGTGTAGGTTTAGTGGGACTATGTGATGAGTGTGGTGTGGTGCAAGTGTTTACTACCTTCTCCTCTCGACTATCAAGTTAAATCTTGGTTGGAGAGAGCTTTACCTCCAGTTTGGATAGATAAGTGCATCTCTCACAGGTTGTAGTGTTGGGTGGTAGGAAAGGGTTGTCTATGTACGTACATGAGGCAATTGCTACATTGCCCCAAGATGCCCAGATTCATCAGATAGAATGGAAAGAACACTGGGAGCTGACCCTTGGACATGCCTGAATAAAAAAATATTAAGCTTCCTTTAAGTCTAAGGTTGTCAGCCAGGCATCCTTGGCTAGCATAGGAAGAAGCTGTTGAAGAGTTAGCATTTTGAATTTTGGAACTACCAGATAAGTGTTGAGAATAGAGAGATCCAGGATTGGACGCCAGGAGATGTCTTTTCTGGGTGCCAGAAAAATTCTTGAATAAAAACCTTGTCCCCTTTGTTCTGCTGGGACAGGTTGAATAACCCTGATACTGAGAAGAACCTGCTGTTGGGCCTCCACCCATTGATTTTGGGGTAGGTCTGGCCAACCATTTGGGGTTGGTAGTATGTGGAAGTGGAATCTGTATACTTGGGAAACTATGTTCAAAATCCATTTGTCCTGGGTAATGAGTGCCCTGTTTTTTGTATGCAGGGCGAGCTTTCCTCCAAAGGGAGCAGGTAGCTGAGCAGGGCTTGGAAGGGTCAAGGTTAAGTCATTGTGCCATTTTTCCATAGGGGGGGTGGCTTACTACTCCCTGCTTTAGAAGTGGGAGCCCCCCTACTGCTTAGGTCTGTGCGTAGCCAGAGACTGTAGCCTAGGTGGTCTGCTGTTCCTGGGTTTGGACTGAAAAGGCCTGGAAGGGACTGGAAAGGACCAGTTCTTTGAAGGCCAATGCCTAATGAATCTGGGAGGCTGTACTTGTAGGAAATCTTTAACAGTTTGCATAGATTTAGCTTTTTACTCCATCCTTTTGTGGACTTCTACTTTGTTGCCAGAAAGGCGGTCTTGGTTTAAAGGAGCATCCAGTAATTCAGCTTGAACATGATCTGGCAAGTTTTGTTCCTTAAGCCAAGCATGCCTTCTAAGTACAGACCCAGTGACAGTAGCCCTGCAAGATGCTTCTAAAGCGTCAAAACCGCATTGCAAATTATGTTTACCAACTTGTTCTGCAGAATGCATTAAATCTTGCAATTCTTTGTGTTCAGCACAGTCAGGAATCAACATAATTTTCCGTTTAAGTAGTCCCATGATATGCTGCTGATACTTTAACATATGAAACTGGCAATTTAAAGCCCTAATGGCCAAAGTAGCAGAAGTGTATACCTTTTTACCCCATCTGTCTAAGGCTCTAGAATCTCTATCAGAAGGGTTAGGATTTTTGGCAACAGTAGCCTTAATGCCTTTTGGCCCTTGGGAAATGGTCTCTGGATCCGCAGACGGATTCTTGAAGAGGAACTTGTGAGAGTCAGGTACTCTGTAGTACCAGTCAGGTTTTCCGGGAGCTGGAGGTAAAGTGTCTGGGGGTAAGGCTAGATTCCAAGAAAGCATCATCTACAATGTCCAGAACAGGAGGGATTGCTAAAGGCCTGTGTTTGAGGCAGGAGTAAGAATTCCCCAAGTCTCTTTTTGGATGCAGAGTAATCCTGGCTTCCCCAGCGGAAATGCTCCCTAAAAGTATGCAAGGTTTCACCGAAAGAAAAATCTTCTGGAGGGGAAGCAGAGGGAATGGAATCCTATGCATCAGAATCCTCACAAGTAGATAAGGGCAAATCTTGGTAATCAGAAGGAGCACAAACATCAGATTCCTGATCAGAAGAATCAGAAAGAAATTCAGTTCTAGGTCTTTTAGAGGGGGAATGCTGGCTTCCCCTAATTAAGGTAATAAGGTCTTCAGCCATTCTAAGCATTTGTTTTTGAGGCATATGTGCCTGAGCCTGTGGTTTGGTCATCGATTTTCTAGGCGTAGTGCAAGTTTTTGGCCTGAAGGATTCGGAACTTCTGGATGGAAATGATGGCGTCGGTTTAAAATGAATGTCTGTAGGCCTGAATACACCCTCAGAAGCCGGTGCCTACACAGTGGCTCCGGACCTATCCAAGGTAGAGACATCCACAGGTTCCATAGTCGATGAAGCATCTTGCGGCATACCGGACTCCGAATGGGTCTCAGTAGAGGCCTGCGAATCTGAAGTAGCAGGTATCAGGGGCTGCAAAAGCGCCTCACTGAGTATGGGCGGACGGGCGACTAGCTTAACGGAAGCGTTGTCGGCAGTTTTGGACCTGTGCGGTTTGTCTCTATCTTTATGTTTTTTCGGAAGATCGGTAGTCGGATGGCTTAACTAAGCCATTTCGGAGTACTGAGACGGAGTACGAAAGTAATTGGCTGCAAAAATAGCCCGATGACGAATAGTTCGGGGATTGAACAAGGCACAAACCAACAACGAGGGACATCGTGGTCTGGGCCTAAACAGGGGATGCAGTACGAATGAAAATCTCTATGAGGTATTTGCTTTCCACAGGTAATACAATTGTTAACTTTACTGACATCGGTTGGAGCAAGAAAAAGGATCCCCAACAGGGTACTTATATTTTTTGAAGACTTCGGGTTTGAAACTCGAAAGCAAAAATTTCAGGAGTTGGCCGACACGCACTTGTAAACTGCTTCTGCTTCAGGCACCGCATAGCAAGGAAGACTGATGTAATGGTGTCGGCTGCATGTTTTATACCCCTGACGACAGGGAAAAAGAGACAGCATCCGACGCAGAAATCCGAAGACTCTGGTATTCAGGCTGGCTGAGGGCTACCTGCAGGCAGATAAACCCAAATGTGATGATTGCAACAGTGAAACACGAAGAACATCACCTCCAGTAAAAAGTAAATACCACTGCCACAAGATATGGCCAAAAAGAGGATCGGTAGAAAGAATAGAAAAGTCAGGGGGCTGGAGTGAGGGTAACCAGGACTGCAACAGTGAATACACTCGAACATCTACATTTATGATAAGTGTACACAACTGTACTATGTTCTTAGTGTTTCACTGTTGCAGTCATCACACTTGGGTTGATTCCCAAAGCTGAGGAAGGGTGGAGGCAGTCAAGAAGTACTGGGACTGGCTATCAGGCCTTGGAAGACTGCTGTGGCAAATCCAGCTCTGAATTTAGAAAAAATAGGTAAGTGGTAATGCTTGATAAAGGTGTGTACAGAACTCCAGGTTGCAGCTTCCAGGATATCCCTGGTAGGGACTCCCCTGAAAAATGCTGTACAGGTTGAGGTAGCCCTAGCGGAAAGAGTTCTGATCCCCTGTGGGGTAGGTTTTCCATGGCGTTTGTAATAGAAATGGATGCACTGTGCTATCCATTTGGAAATGGTTTGCTTTGAAATGGCTTTGCCCTCTGCCCCTGTAGCAAAGCTGACTAGCAGCTGGTCAGACTTTCTGAAAGGTTTAGTTCTGTTAAGGTAGAACCTGAGCTGTCTGTGCACGTCCAAGGAGTACAGAATCATTTCCCCTTTATTCTGAGGATTAGGGAAAAAGGTTGGTAAATGGATGGATTGATTTAAAGCCGCACTGGATACCACCTTGGGCATAAATGATAGGTTAGTCCTGAGGGAAACCCTGTCCGCATGGAAAATAATGAAGGGTTCCACAGCCATTAGTGCCTGTAACTCGGACACTCTCCTTGCTGAAGTGATGGCTAGAAGTAAGGCCGTTTTCCAAGAGAGGAATTTTAAGGCTCAAAAGGGGGAAGCTTGAGCTTCTCTAGTACAAAGTTAAGGTCCCAGGCAGGGGTGGGAGCTCTCCTCGGGGGGCCTTAAATTATTAGCTCCTCTCAAGAACTGTTTGATGAGAGGGTGTGAAAATAGAGGTGGCTCAGTACTGTAAGGAGCTGAGATGGCAGAGGCATGAATTTTAATAGATAAGAAGGATAGGCCTTTGTGGAGTAGCTCTGCTAGGTAATCCAGGATTTGAGGTAAGGTGGGTACAGCTGTGTCCTTTCCTTGAGACTGGCTCCAAGAACAATATCTTTTCCACTTTTCTGAATAGGATTTCTTAATACTAGGCCTTCTGACCAAGGATGACGTCCATCACCTGTTTGCTGAGGGTTGCTGATGGTGTATTCAGGGAATAAGCCAGGCTGCAAGATTCAGGGTTCGCAGCTGTGGATGCAAAATCTGTCCCTCCTGCTGGGACAGCAGGGAGGGGGTCTGATGTAGGTGCCAGGGTGGCACTGCTGCATAGGAGTGGGTACCAGTGCTGGCGTGGCCAATCTGGGGCAATAAGGATTGTCCTTGGCCTGTCCTGTTTGATCTTGAGTAGTACTTTTGAGAGGAGGCGCAGAGAAGGAAAGGCATAAATTGAGAAGTTTTTCCATGTAAAGGATAGGGCATCCACTTTCCACACTTGGCTGTGGAGGTTTCTGGTGCAAAATTTGCTCAATTGATGGTTTAGGGGGGAGGCAAAGAGGTCCTCCTCTGGAGTCCCCCACCTGTGGATTAGAAGTTTGAATGAGTTGGGGTCAGTCTTCCACTCGTGTGGATCCAGCAGATTTCTGCTTAAGTCTGCCAGTGAATTTTGTTTGCCTGGCAGGTATTGAGCTTACAGGTGCACTTGGCTGCTAAAGGCAATGTTCCACAGGGCCATGGCTAACTTGCACAGTGGGTAGGAATGAGTTCCCCCTGCTTGTTTATGTACCACATAACTGTGGTGTTGTCCAGTCTTTATTCGGAGTTGTCCTGGAAGGATAAGGTATTTGAAGGCTGTCAAGAGCATTCTGTACAGCTAACATTTATTTTTGATTGATATGCAGGGGAATTTGTCCTGGGCTCCATTTGCCTTGAATGCATTTCTCTGCCATGTGAGCCCCCCACGCACAGTCTGATGCGTCTGTTGTCAGGGTTTGGGTGGCAAGGGGTTGAGTGAAAGGAAGTCCCTTGTTGTGGTTGCATACCTCTGCCCACCAAAGGAACTCTGCACTTAGACAAGGAATGATAGGAATCAGTGTTTCCAGGTCCTGAGAATGTTGACACCAGAGACTTTTTAAGTACCACTGAAGTTTCCTCATATGCAGTCTTGCATATGGAATTAGAAGAATGCACGAGGCCAACTCCAGGGTTTGCAGAATTTTTCTTGCAGATATCTGGGTTTTGGTGGCCATTAGTTTGAAGTAGTTTGTCAAATAAACCTGTTTTTCTGGTGTTAAGAATGCCATCTGGGAAGTTGTGCTCAAGCTTGCTCGCAGGAATACAATCTTTTGGCTGGGCACCAGTTGTGATTTCCTTTAGTTGATGGTGTACCACAGAGAAGTTAGAAGTCTCTTTACAAATGACAGGTGCTGAAGCAGCAATTCCTGTCGCCTGAATCAAGCAATCGTCCAAGTATGGGTAAATCTGAATAATTCTCTGCCTGCAGTATGCAATAGCTGGAGCCAGGCACTTTATGAATACCCTGGGTGCAGTAGATAAGCCAAAGGAAAGTGCAGAGAACAGATAGTGCATAGAGCCATAGAGCCTGCCCTGAAACGTAGACATTTCCTGCAAGATTCTCTTATGGGGATGTTAAGATATGCTTTTTTAAGTCTAGGATGACTAGCCAGGCGTCCTTGGATAGCATAGGAAGAGGCTGGTGCAGAGTCAGCATTTTGAACTTTGGGACAACCAAGAAGGTGTTGAGAATTGCCAGATCTAGGATACGGTGCAAAGAGCCCTCTTTCCTGGGCACCAGAAACAGTCTGGAGTAGAAACCCTGTTCCCTTTGCTCTACTGGCACAGGCTGAATAGCTCAGATACTGAGAAGAGAAAGTACTTGTTCTTGAGCCTCTGCCCACTGGTTTAGAGGAAGGTTTGGCAACCCACTTGGGGCTGGCAGTAAGTGGAAGTGGAATCTGTATGCCTGGGATACAATGTTTAGGACCCATCGGTCCTGGGTAATGGACATCCAGTTTTTTGCATGCAGGGCTAGTTTTCCTCCTAGGGGTGCAAGTACTTGGGCCTTGCTGGGAAGCAAGATAGACAAGTCATTGTGAACTTTTTCCATAAGGGGGTGGCTTACCACTCCCTGCTTTAGCGGAGGGAGCACTCCATTGCTTAGATCTCTGCATACCCTGAGACTGTAGTCTTGGTGGCCTGTTGCCCCTGGGTTTGGACTGAGAATGCCTGCAAGGGACTGGAAAGGACCAGTTTTTAGAAGGCCAATGCCTACTGACTCTAGGAGACTGCACCTGTAAGAAATCTTTGCATAGCTTTAGCTTTTTCCTCAGTCTTTTTAAGAACAACTTCTGCTTTTGCACCAAACAAACTTTCCTGGTTTAATAGAGCATCTTGCAATTTTGCTTTGACATGCTCTGGCAAGATTTGCTGCTTCAGCCAAGCACACCTTCTCAGTACAAACCCAGTGACAGCAGCCCCGCAAGATGCTTCTAAGGCATCAAAACCACACTGCAAAGTAGGTTTACTAACTTGGTCTGCAGAATGCAATTACTCTTGTAAATCTTTATTTTCTGTACAATCTGGAAGCAACAACATTTTTTGTTTAATTAGTTTCATAATATGCTGCTGGTACTTCAACATGTGAAACTGGCAATTCAAAGCCATGATGGTAACAGTTGCAGAGGTATAAACCTTCTTACCCCATCTGTCTAAAGCTCTACAATCCCTGTCCGAAGGGGTAGGGTTTTTGGCTGTAGTGGCCTTAATGCCTTTAGGTCCCTGGGAAATAGTCTCTGGATCCACAGTGGGATTTTTAAAGAGAAATTTGTGAGAGTCAGGTACTCTGTAGTACCTGTCAGGCTTTCTAGGAGCTGGTGGTAAAGTATCAGGAGTAAGACTGGATTCCATGAAGACATCATCTACAATGTCCAGGACAGGGGGTATAGCTAGAGGACTGTGCTGAGGCAAGTCGAAAAATTCTCAGAGTCTCTTTTTGGACTGAGGGTAGTCCTGGCATTCCCAGTGGAAATGCTCTTAAAGTATGCAAGGTTTCACCAAAAGAAATGTCTTCTGGAGAGGAGGCAGAGGGAATGGAATCCTCTGCATCTGAATCCCCATAGGTAGACAAGGGAAAGTCCTGGTAATCAGAGGGATCAGAGTCATCGGACTCATGGTCTGTAGAATCAGAAGGAAAATCAATTATTTGTCTTTTAGAGGGGAAAGGCTGGCTTCCCCTAATTAAAGTTATAAGGCTTTAGCCATTCTAATCATTTGTTTATGTGGCAAGGGGGCTTGAGCATGCACTTTGGTAGTCAGTTTTCTAAGCGTAGTGTGAACTCTGGACCTGAGAAACTCAGTAGTTTTAGTCAAAAACGAAGCATTCAGTTTAATGCGAACATCAGGTCGGAATACACCCTCAGAAGCTGGTGCCAGCACAATGGCTCCAGACCCATCCAAGGAAGAGACATCTGCAGGTTCCATGGTCGAAGAAGCATCTTGCGGCATACCGGACTCCGAATTGGTCTCAGCAGAGGCCTGTGAATCCGTAGAAGCGGGTATAAGGGGCTGCGAAAGTGCCACACAGAGTACCGGCAGATTGGTGACTAGCTTAACGGAAGCGTCGTTGGCAATTTTGGACCTATGCGGTCTGTCTCTGTCTTTAGCCTTATGTTTTTTCGGAATTTCGGTAGTCGGATGGCTTATCAAAGCCATTTTGGAATATGGAGAACGAGAGCAAAAGAATTTTGCGATAAAAGATATAGTCAGACAACGAATAGTTCGGGTGTTAAACAAGGCACAAAACCTACAGCTAGGAACGTTGTGGTCTGGGCCTAAACAGGTGACGGAGTAAGAATGAAAATCTCTGTGAGGTATTTGCTTTCCACAGGCAAGACAATTGTTAACTTTTTCTGACATTGGTTAGAGCAAGAAAAAAGGATCCCCAATGGGGTACTTCGCTTTAGAAGCCTTCAGGTTTGAAACTCTAAAAACGAAAATTTCAGGAAGCGGCCGACCAGCACTTGCGAACTGCTTCTGCTTCGGGCTCCTACGTGGCAAGAAAAACTCATGTAATGGCATCTGTTGCATGTTTTATACCCATGATTACCTGACGTCATGGAAGAGGCGGACAGCATCCGACGCAGAAATCCCAAGACTCTGGTATTCGGGCTGACTGAGGGCTACCTGCAGGCAGATAACCCAAGTGTGAGGACTGCAACAGTGAAACATGAAGATCAGCTACAGTTACTTCTTCGACACAGTCAAAGCCCTAGACGGGGACAAATCTGTGCATACGCCTACCTAGACTTAGTCAAGGCCTTTGACACAATCTTCTTTGACATAGTCAAAGCCCTAGACAGGGACAAATCTGTGCATACACCTACCTAGACTTAGTCAAGGCCTTTGACACAATCCCCCACTCAGGCATCATTGATAAACTCACCCAGCAGGGTATCAACCCATATATTGACAGGCTAGTTGCAAACTGGCTCACTGATAGAACTCGTATAGTCAGAACAGGGGACTCCACCTCCTCCAGCAAACACGTAACCAGTGGTGTTCCACAGGGATTGGTTCTGGGACCCCTACTGTTCAGAATCTACTTCTTCAAAGTACAGGCTAAAACTAAAGGACTGTGGCTGACAAAGTTTGCTGATGACTGCAAACTGCAATGTCAACATCCTGCAAAAAGGTCTTACGCAGACTAATGACTGGTGCCAAAGTCATGGTCTTAAACTTAATGCAAAAAAATGTATTACTATCCCCTTCAGCATGGGCGATGTTCCTGCAAACTACTACATCAATAGCAGTATCCTAAGCACACTGTCAGTGGTGAAAGTTCTGAGCACACAGGTCGACAGCAACCTTAACCTTAACCTCGATCACCATGTCTCCACAGTGGTAAGAAGGGCACTTTATACTGCTCATCTGATAAGAAGAGCATTGCCTCCAGAAAAAGAGGCTATAACCCCCCCCCCCCCGTACTTTTCCCTCATCAGGCCAATAACAGAGTGCAATGCTCTCTTTGGTATGTCCCTTTCCAAACACTTGCAGCAACTGGAGAGACCACAAAGGTCCCTTACAAAGAAAATTCCGGGTCTTCAAGATCTGTCTTATGCAGACAGACAGAAATCACTTAGTGTTGTACAGAATGCTGACAGGCAACCTGTGTCTTACATATAGAGCAATCTCTGACCCAGCTTTAATGGAAATGCTGCACATTCCAAAGTCAAATGTTACACAGGTCACTCTCTCAAAGGACCTTAACCTGGTATGTGACATCAACAGAACTTGCTGGAGAGCCAGATTTGTCTCACAGAGGTTGCCCCACCTTTAAAGCCCCTCGCCCTATTGAAATGTAATTTGGATGACTGGATGGGTAACTGGAAATTCACCCCGGGGGTTCCACTTGCGTCCCTCTTGGACAGAGGCAACAGGTGTTGATTTCTGTTTGAACCAGACACCATTGGGAACATAGGGTGAACTTGGCAAGGCTTGTAAGGGCCCTGGGGCCATTGGCCTAGTAACCTCCTATGATCATTTATTCTGTTACTAAAGGGACTAGAGACTCCTTAATTCCCACATTAAAACTATATAGCAGTTGGGGTAAAGGGAACGCTAGTCCCTCTTACTAACAGAATAAATGAGAGAGACTATTAATGCTGCTTCATTTTATAAAAGTGAGTTTTACGGGGGCACTAGCCCCCTTACCAAAGGGATAAATGCTATACAGCTGCATACCCGCACAACACATCACCCTTTACAGCTTGCACCAGTCACCCCTGGGCTTTCAAATATTGGCTAAGGCTCTTGCCACCCCCATAGTGCCTTTTTTAGGCAAGGCTCAAAAGACAAACCCACCTCCACAGACAACACAAGGAAAAAGAAACTAAGGGTAATGCTGCTCAATGCCAGAAGTCTAAACCTCAAGATGCACGCACTCAAGGCTCTCCTCAGTATGGAGGATATCGATATCTGTGCAGTAACAGAAACCTGGTTCAAGGCTCCCAAGAGCACCCCAGCACTAACAGGTTATACCTCATACCATGCTTTCCGGCCCCAAAACTCGGACCGAACCACAAAAAGAGGGGGAGTATCCATATTCAAAGATACCCACACCTCCAGGTTAGTGGCACTGCACGAAGCATCGGAGATATGGGTGTAAATCTTGCTGGCATTCTCAAAAGCAAATGCAAACTAATTACGCCTTGAGATACTACGGTTTAAAAATAGATCTGGAAATAATCTATCAGCAGTTTCCAAGATATTGCTATATTAACAAAAATAAATAAACAATAAGAACAGAAAACAAAATACATAAAAACTGAAAAATTAATTTTGTGAGTAATTTGGCTCATTTGTTTAATCAGATACACCTACCAGGCGCAAGCCAGAACCTCCCAAGTCACAGGAGGAAGATCATTCCAGGCTCATAGCATTAATCCTCTGCACCAAACTGCTGAACTGATAAATCCCAGGTTCACAGGTTCATAGGGAAGTACTGGGCTAGCTGCCCTTGTGGGCCATTTTAAGCCTAGCCAATTTAATCAAAACTAAGCTGAAAGAAGATCTTACGAAATAAGTGGGTCTTTACGGATCAGTAGTAGAGCTAATCCATAAGTGTGACAGGAGGTATTTCAAGGGTTGGGAGGGTGGCTTAATGCTTAAGGTGTTTGTCTTACAAACACAAGGTGCAGGGTTTGAGTCTCACAAGGGATCATTGGCTAGGCTTAAAATGGCTCACAAGGGCAGTTAGCTTAGTACTAATCTATGAACCTATAATAGTATACAAGCTTGGTAACCAAAGAAACAATAATCATAGACTTCAAAATGCATTCTAGGAAGAAAGTACAGTTGTGTACACTTACCATAAATGTAGACGCTCGAGTGTATTCACTGTTGCAGTTATCACATTTGGGTTATCCCTGCCAGGGTGTCCCTTGGCCCGCCCTAATACCATAGACTTAGTATTTCTGCGTCAGTTGCTGTTGTTTCAGGACTGACGTTAGGTCGTCAGTAGTATAAAGTAAGGCAGCCGACGCCATTACATCAGTTTTTATTGTCCTAACCTGTCAGGAGCCCAAGTAGGAGGCAGGTTCTGATGGCAGAATCCCAACAGTGGAAAATAAATACCAATAAGTCTCTTATAAGGAAAGAGAAGAAAGGGGGATGGAGGGAGGGAAACCAGGACTGCAACAGTGAATACACTAGAACATCTACATTTATGGTAAGTGTACACAACTGTACTATGTTCTTCTTGTTTCACTGTTACAGTCATCACATTTGGATCGATTCCCAAAGCTGAGGAAATGGGTGGAGGCAGTCAAGGAAACTAGGGGCTGGCTAGGGTGTCCTGCAAGACTGCAGAGCAAACCTTGCCCTAGATTTGGAGAAGAGAGGCAAGTGGTAATGCTTGGTAAAAGTGTGAACAGATGTCCAGGTAGCAGCCTCCAGGATGTCCCTTGTGGGGACTCCTCTGAGGAAAGCTACAGAGGTGGGGGCTGCTCTAGTGGAGTGTCTCCTGACCCCTTTGGGGGGAGGTTTTCCATGTTATTTGTAGCAGAAATGGATGCAATGTGCTATCCATTTGGAGATGGTTTGTTTGGAGATGGCTTTGCCTTCTGCCCCTGTAGCAAAGCTAACCAGCAATTGATCAGAATTTCTGAAGGATTTAGTCCTGCCTAGATAGAATCTGAGTTGTCTGTGCACATCTAGAGAGTCCAGAATCCTTTCCCCCTTGTTCTGGGGATTAAGAAAAAAGGTGGGCAAATGGATGGATTGGTTGAGAGCCACACTGGAAACCACCTTGGGCATGAAGGATGGGTTAGTTCCGAGGGATACCCTGTTGGCATGGAAGATGATAAAGGGTTCCACAGCCATGAGCGCTTGCAGCTCAGAGACTCTTCTGGCTGAAGTGATGGCCATAATGCTGTCTTCCAGGAAAGAAATTTTAGCTCTGAAGAAGCTGATTCGAAAGGGGGCAGGGTGACCTTTTCCAATACAAAGTTAAGGTCCCAAGCTGGAGTTGGTGCCCGTCTAGATGGCCTCAAGTTGCTAGCCCGCCTTAGGAATGGGTTTGATCAAAGGGTGTGAGAAAAAGGGTGTGAGAAAAAGGGGCTGCTCAGTAGGGAAATGAGCAGAAATAGCAGAGGCATGAATTTTTATAGAGGAGAAGGACAGGCCACTGTGAAGTAGGTCAGCTAAATAATCCAGGATGAGAGGGAGGGAGGGATGGCTGTGCAGTACTGGCTCCCTTAGCCTGGATCCAGGTGCAGAACCTTTTCCATTTGTCAGCATAAGACTTACTGGTGCTAGGGCATCTGGTCTCATGGATAACATCTAGAACCTGTTTACTGACGTTGGCAGATTGGTTCGGGGTTAGGGAATAAGTCAAGCTGCCAAACTGAGTGTCTGCAATTGGGGATGCATGAATTCCCCTTCCCTCTGGGTCAGGAGGTTTGGAATCTGAGGAAGATGCCATGGGGGCAGTGGGGACAGGCTACGCAGCAAGGGGTACCAGTGCTGCCGGGGCCAGTCTGGAACTATAAGAATGGTCCTTGTTTTTTTCTCCTTTATTTTGAGCAGCACCCTGGGGATGAGAGGCAGTGGTGGAAAGGCCTAGACCGATAGACTGATCCAGGGGAAGGACAGGGCATCCACTTTCCAAGCCATGCAGTGATGCTCCCTGGTGTAGAACTTGCTGAGCTGATGGTTGGTGTGGGAGGCAAAGAGGTCGACCTTTGGGTGCCCCATTTCTGAGTTACTAGGGTGAAGGTTCTTCTGTTGAGTTGCCACTCGTGTGGATTCAGAAGATTTCTGCTTAATTGGTCTGCCAGAGAGTTGAGAGAGCCTGGAAGGAATTGCGCTAACAGGTGTAGTTGCATGGCAGAGGCTGAGTGCCAAAGAGTCATGGCCAGCCTGCATAGATGTAGGAGTGAGTCCCTCCCTGCTTGTTGATGTACCACATCACAGTGGTGGTGTCTGTTTTGATCAGGAGAGGCCCTGGATAGAGAAGGGGCTTGAAATCTATAGCTATCAAGGCGTGCTGCACAGCCATCATCTCTTTTTGAATGATGTGCAGAGGGATTTGCTGCGGGCTCCATTGGCCCTGTATGCACCTGCTGTCCAGGTGAGCACTCCAAGCATAGTCTGATGAGTCTGTGGTGAGAGTCTGGGCAGCAGGGGGGCTGGTGAGAAAAGCACTCCCTTGTTGTGGGAGCATGCTGTTGCCCACTAAAGAAAATCTTTTCTGAGGTAAGGAATTATAGGTAGAAGAGTTTCCAGGTCTTGAGTGTGTGGACACCAAAGGCTTTTTAGGTGCCACTGAAGTTTCCTCATATGCAATCTGGTATATGGAATGAGTAGTACACAAGATGCCATGAACCCCAGAGCTTGCAGGATCTTCCTTGCAGAAAGCTGGGGCTTGGTGGCTAGTTGAGTGAAGCAGGCAATCAGGAAAATTTGTTTCTCTGGTGTAAGGAATGCCATCTGGGATGCTGTGCCCAGGCTTGCTCCCAGGAACATAATCCTTTGGGTGGGCACCCGTCTGGATTTCTTTCCGTTGATTGTGTACACTTAGGGAGGTTAGCAGGCTCTTTACAAAGGCCAGATGCTTGAGCAGCTTTTCCTGGCTGTCTGCCTGAATAAGGCAGTCATCTAAGTATGGGTAAATCTGAATATTTTGTTGTCTGCAAAAGGCAATGGTCGGAGCCAGACATTTTGTGAAAACTTTGGGAGTAGTAGTAAGCCAAAGGGAAGTGCAGAGAACTGAAAGAGTTGAGATCCTGCCCAGAAACGGAGATATTTCCTGCATGATTCCCTGATAGGAATGTGGAGGTAGGCCTCTTTTAGATCTAGGGTGGCTAGCTAAGCATCCATGAAAAGCCTGGGTAGCAGCTGCTGGAGGGTGAGCGTTTTGAATTTTGGGATCACCAGGAAGGTGTTTAGAATGGATAGATTGAGGAGTAGAAACTCTGGCCTATCTGTTCTGCAGGAACGTGCTTTACTGCCCTCACGGAGAGCAGGGAAAGGATTTGCTTTTGAGCCTCTGCACACTGGTTTGGTGGTAGATCTGGGCAGCCTTTTTGGGTTCACTTAGACCTCCCTGGTTTTGAAGTGGAGGTAGTCCACTGCTTAGATCTCTCCATTCCCTGTGGATGCTGTATGGGGGTTCTGGTTCCTCGGTCCTAGGCTGGGATGGCTTACTGGGAGCAGGAAAGGACCAGTGTTTGGTGGGGCAATGCCTGCTGAACCTAAGTGGCTGGACCTGCAAGAAATGCTAAACTGTTTTCATAGATTTTACTTTTCTTCCATCTTTTTTAAGACCTCTTCTGCCTTAGTGCCAAATAAGTTATCTTTGAGCAAGGGGGCATCCAACAATTTAGATTGGACATGGTCTGGCAAGGGTTGTTCCTCAAGCCATGCATGCCTTCTAATGACAGATCTGGTGACTGCTGCCCTGCAAGAATCTTCTAGGGCGTCAAAACCACAGTGCAAAGTGTGTTTAGTTACTTGACTTGCAGAATGCATTAACTCTTGTAATTCTTTAGATTCTGCCCAAGCAGGAAAGGAAGACATTTTTTGTTCAAGGAGTTCCAGGGTATGTTGCTGAAATTTCAACAATTTGACAATTTAGTGCCCTAATAGCAAGAGAAGCGGAGGTGTATACTTTTTTACCCTAGCTGTCCAGTGCTCGGGAATCCCTATCTGAGGGGGTAGGATTCTTAGCAAAGATTGTTTTAATCCCTTTAGGCCCCTGAGAAATTACCTCTGGGTCAGCAGTAGGATTTGTAAATAGAAATTTGTGTGAGTTAGGGACTCTGTAGTACCGGTCTGGTTTTCTGGGTGCAGGAGGGAGGGTGTCAGGAGTCAAGCTGGATTCCAGGAAAAAGTACAGTTTTGTACCTACCATAAATGTAGATGTTCAAGTGCTAATACAGCTGCAGTAATCACAGATGGGTTTTCTGCCGTCAGGCGGTCCCTTGGTTGGGTTTTCTGCCGTCAGGCAGTCCCTCGGTCGGCCGAATTCCAAAGTCTTGGTCCGGCGTCGGTTGTCGTCGCTTTCTCTTCTGACGTCAGTGAGGCCAGAGTATATAAGACACAGCCGACGCCATGTTCTTCAGTCTTTCTTGCCCCAGATGTCAGGTGCCCCCAGAAGGAAGGAAATACATAAATTATGCTTGTATGTGTATACATGCAATGCAATATAATCCAAAAACAGTGGCTGCAAGCAAATAAACCATAGAAGGATAACCCAGTCAGGTTGTATGAAGAGGTTATTAGGCCCCATGCCTTTACCAAGTGGGGAAGGAGGGAGGGAAACCTGTACTGCAGCTGTATTAGCACTCGAACATCTACATTTATGGTAGGTACAAAACTGTACTATGTTCATCGTGCATACAGCTGCAGTAATCACAGATGGGTAGAGTCCCAAAGCTACGCACAGGGTGGTAGGTACTAGGAGGAACTGGGTTGAGCCAGAATGACCTGCAAAACAGCAGTGGCAAAGCCTGCTCTGGTTCTGGAATATAAAGGCAGGTGGTAGTGTTTTGTGAAGGTATGTACAGAACTCCAAGTGGCTGCCTCCAGAATATCTTTGGTAGGAACTCCTCTGAGGAAGGCTGTAGAAGTAGCTGTGGCCCTGGTGGAGTGTGATCTGATATCTGTAGGAACAGATTTCCCATGATAGGAATAACAAAACCGTATGCAGTGGCCTATCCACTTTGAAATAGTCTGCTTGGAAACTGGCTTCCCTTGAGCCCCTACAGCATAGGACACAAAGAGTTGTTCTGATTTCCTGAAGGGCTTTGTTCTACCCAAGTAGTAACGTAGCTGCCTATGGATGTCTAAAGAATGTAGCAGCCTTTCCCCTTTGTTTTGAGGATTGGGGTAAAAGGTAGGAAGGTGTATGGCTTGATTTAAAGCTACCCTGGATACCACTTTAGGCATAAATGATGGATTGGTACGAAGGGAAACCCTGTCCTGATGGAAAATGAGAAAGGGCTCCACTGCCATGAGGGCCTGTAGTTCCGAAACTCTACGAGCTGAAGTGATAGCCAGAAGGAAGGCAGTTTTCCAGGACAAATATTGCAAATCTGTTGAGGCAGCTGGTTCAAAAGGAGGCAATGTTAATTTTTCTAGTATGTAATTAAGATCCCAGGCTGGTATTGGTTGTTTCCTTGGTGGTCTAATATTCTTAGCCCCTCTGAGGAACTGTCGTAAGAGTGGGTGAGAAAATAAAGGAGGATCCGTGTTGTATTCTGCAGAAATGGCTGAGGCATGGATTTTTATGGAAGAAAATGAAAGTCCACTGTTCAGCAGCTCAGCTAGATACTGTAATACCTGAGGCAAGTTCAGTTTTCTAGGGTCCTGGCCTTTTTTCTCATTCAAAGAACAAAACCGCTTCCATTTTGCGGAGTAAGCTTTTCTAGTAGATGGCCTTCTGGCCTCCAAAATGACATCCTGCACCTCCTTGGAGAGTAGAGTCTTTTGTGGTGTTAAGGAATTTTCCATGCAGCGAGATTGAGTGTTTTCAGCTGACTGTGGAGAGTTTTGTAGCTGTGCTGAGTCAGCAGAAGAGGCATTAGAGGCAGGGACCAGGGAGGAGTATGTGTTAGGCTCCTCAGCAGTGGATACCAGTGTTGCCGTGGCCAATCTGGAGCAATCAGTATCATCTTCGGTCTGTCTGCTCTTGCTTTCAAAAGTACCTTGGGCAGAAGAGGCAGAGGTGGGAATGTGTAAACTGTCCATGCTGTCCAACTGAATGAAAGTGCGTCCACTCTCCAGGCCTTTGGATGAAAGGTCCTTGAACAAAACGTTTCCAATTGATGATTTCTGTGGCAGGCAAAAAGATCTATGTCTGGCCTCCCCCACACTTGGGTTATTTCTGTAAACACCTGAGGATGTAACTTCCATTCGTGTGGATCTGTCATATTTCTGCTTAAATTGTCTGCCAGCGTGTTTTCCAATCCTGGCAGGTACTGGGCTTGAAGTTCGATTTGCCATTCCAGAGCCAAGTTCCAAAGAGTCATGGCTAGTCTGCACAAGGGGTATGAATGTGTTCCTCCTTGTTTGTTTATGTACCACATTACTGTGGTGTTGTCTGTTCTTATCAGTAATTGCCCTGGATGCAGGAAGTCCTTGAAAGCTGTAATTGCATTTATTACTGCTAGCATTTCTTTTTGATTGATGTGAAGGTGCTTTTCTTTTTGGGACCATATGCCCTGGATGCACCTGTCCGTCATGTGCGCCCCCCCATGCGTAATCTGAGGTGTCTGTTGTGATGACTTGCTTTGCTTGAGGCTTGCAGAATGGGAGGCCTGTGTTTGCTTGACATGCTTGGGCCCACCATAGAAATTCCTTTTGCAAACATGGGATTATTGGTATTATTGTTTCCAAACTGTGACTGTGTTGAGACCATAGGTTTTTTAGGTACCATTGAAGTTTCCTCATATGCAGCTTTGCACATGGGATTAAAAGAATGCAAGATGCCATGAATCCCAGAGCCTGCAGGATTTTTCTTGCAGTAAGCCTGGTACTTTTTGCTAGTATTTTGAAGTAATGAGATAGTTGCCCCTGTTTTTCTGGCGTAAGATAAGCCATCTGGGTGTTTGTGTCCAAATTGGCACCCAGGAAAGTTATTTTCTGAGATGGTGTTAGCCTTGATTTCTCTTTGTTGATTGTGTATCCCAGAGAATGCAGTAACCGTGTCACATATGCCAGATGTTCCAGAAGTATGTGTTTGCTGTCCGCTTGGATCAGGCAGTCGTCCAAATAAGGGTAAATTTGTATCCCTTGAAGTCTGCAGTAGGCAATCACTGATGCCAGGCACTTTGTGAATACTCTGGGCAGTAGATAAGCCAAAGGGCAATGCAGAGAATTGATAGTGGATTGAACCTGCAAGAAATCTGAGGTATCTTCTGCAGCTTTGTCTGATTGGGATATGCAGGTATGCCTCCTTGAGGTCCAATGTTACCAGCCAAAACTCCTTGCCCAGCATGGGAAGAAGTTGCTGTAATGTGAGCATCTTGAATTTTGGTACGAGTAGAAATGTGTTTAGGATGGATAAGTCCAAAATGGGTCTCCAGTCGGTTCCTTTCCTTGGTACCAGAAAAAGCCTTGAATAAAAACCTTGACCTTGTTCGTGAGTAGGTACCTCTTGAATAGCTCTCATGCTTATGAGCTTTGAAATTTGTAGTTGTGCCTCTGCCCTTTGATTCTGTGGTAGGTTTGGCATGCCTCTCATTTTTGGAAGAGAGTGTGAAAATGAAATTTGTAGCCTCTGTTTATAATGTCCAGGATCCATTTGTCTGTTGTGACAATATGCCAATTGGCTGCAAATAATGCTAGCTTTCCTCCCAAAGGTGCTGCCAGCTGGGACGTGCTTGGCATGAAAATGAGGGAGTCATTGGGTTTGCTTCCTGTATTGTTGTGCACTGTCCTCGCCACCTCTTGGTGTTGGAGTTTGCCATTGTCGTCCTCTATATGATCCTTGTGATTGCCCTCTGCCCCTTGTGCGTCTGTATCTACCTCTTTGGGGCTTGTCAGTGGCTGGAAAGGACCAGTTTTTTGAAGGCCAATTTCTGCTAAAACGTGGTGGTTGGACCTGTAAAAAGGCTTTGACAGTTTGCATAGATTTGGCTTTTTCTTCCATTTTCCGTAGTATCTCCTCAGCATTAGTACCAAACAGCACATCCCTTTGTAAAGGAGCATCTAGAAGTTTAGCTTTGACATGATCAGGCAAGTTTTGTTCTCCAAGCCAGGCATGTCTGCGAATGACTGATCCTGTAGCAGCCGCTCTACTTGAAGCCTCTAGTGCATCATAACCACATTGTAAAGTGTGTTTACCCACTTGTTCTGCACTATGCATCATATTCTGTAACTCCTTGAAATCTGGTTGTTCAGGTTGAGACATTTTATTCCTTAATTGTGATAACAGGAACTGTTGATATTTAAGCATATGAAACTGACAATTTAAGGCCCTCATGGCTAGGGTGGCCGAGGTATATACCTTTTTACCCCACCTTTCTAAAGACCTTGACTCCCTTTCTGCTGGAAGTGGATTCTTGGCAGTGGAGGCCTTCAATCCCTTGGGGCCTTGTGAATTGGTTTCAGGGTCAGCATTATGACTTTTGAAGAGAAATTGGTGAGAGATGGGTACTCTGTAATACCTATCAGGTTTGACTGGTGCAGGAGGCAGAGAATCCGGGTTAAGGCAAGCCTCCGAATAAACATCATCATCATCAAGTATGTCCAAAACAGGGGGTATCGCCAGAGGTCTGTGTTGAGGTAACAAAAGAAATTCCCTAAGCCTTTTCTTAGAATCTGAAAAGTCTTGGCCTTCCCAATGGAAGTGTTCCCTCAAGGTGAGCAAGGTTTCCCCAAAGGAAAAATCCTCAGGAGGAGATACAGAAGGGATGGACTGTTCTGCATCCGAATCCTCAAAAGGGGAGTAAGAGTGTTCCTCTGCATCAGAATGTTCTGATAAAATGGATCCCTGATCAGAAGAGGGAGAATCTTCCTCCACTCTGGGTCTCTTGTCTGGAGGGGGTTGAGAACCTCTGATAAGAGTAATTAAATCCTCAGCCATTTTAAGCATCTGTTTTTTAGGCATGGGACCTGGAGATGGGCCCTGTGCAACAGGCCTTTTGGGGTGCCTGGCTGTTTTGGATTTAGTAAAGGCCTTAATGGAAAAAGAAGATGAGGGTCTGAAGACAC
Organism: Protopterus annectens; assembly: GCF_019279795.1. Classification (NCBI taxonomy): domain Eukaryota; kingdom Metazoa; phylum Chordata; order Ceratodontiformes; family Protopteridae; genus Protopterus; species Protopterus annectens. The sequence goes on along the minus strand of NC_056737.1, from coordinate 55,546,580 downwards.
CATGGGTGGAAGTGGACCTGTCCACATTAGTAGGCTCAACATTAGCAAAGGCTTCGGTGGTTGTAGTCTGGGTAGTCGGAGTGTCCGACAACATTTTATAATCAAAAGCTTTACCGAAATAGTGTTGGGCGAACTCCGCCCGATGCTTAATAGTGCGTTTATTGAAGATAGTGCAAAAGCGACAGCCCGAGACGTCGTGGTCTGGGCCTAAGCAAGGTATGCAGAGGGAATGGAAATCCTTATGCGGTATTTGCTTCCCACAAGAAATACAATTATTAACTTTTTCTGACATCGGTCTGAGGCAAGAAAAGTTTCAACGGGTACTTAGCTTTAATGAAGACTTCGGTTTCCAAAATTTTCGTAATTCAGGAGCTGGCCGACCGGCACTTGCGAACTGCTTCTGCTTCGGGCACCGCGCGGCAAAAAAGACTGAAGAACATGGCGTTGGCTGTGTCTTATATACTCTGGCCTCACTGACGTCAGAAGAGAAAGTGACGACAACCGACGCCGGACCAAGACTTTGGAATTCGGCCGACCGAGGGATCGCCTGATGGCAGAAAACCCATCTGTGATTACTGCAGCTGTATGCACGATGAACATCATCCTCCACAACATTTAGGACTGGGGGATGGCTAAGGGTCTGTGCTGTGAAAGATCTAGGAATTCTCTGAGTCTCTTTTTAGACTGAGGGTAGTCTTGACTCTCCCATTTAAAATGCTCCCTTAAAGTATGCAGGGTTTCCCAAAAGGAAAATTCCTCTGGGGGTGAGGCTGAAGGAATGGAATCCTCTGCATTAGAATCCTCATAAGTAGAGAGGGGTTTGGATGTCTTTATATTCAGATGCATCAGAATCATCTGACTCCTGTTCAGATAAAAATCCAGGGGAAAGATCTCTTTTCCTTTTGGAGGGGGTAGCTTGGCTTCCCCTTATTGGCATGGTAAGGTCTTCTGCCATTTTAAGCATTTGAGACTGAGGCAAGGAAGCAGGTGCCTGAGATTGGGTCATCGGTTTCTTGGGTGTGGTTCGTACTCTGGGCCTTAGAAACTCGGTCATTTTTGAAAGAACGGTAGTCGCGAAAGAAGACGTCGGTTTGTGTCGAGATTCAGTAAAGTGAAGGACTTCCTCGGAAGTCTGTGCCTGTTCAGCGGCTCTGGACCCATCCAAGGTAGAGACAACCACAGAATCCTTAGTCAAAGAAGAGTATTGTGGCATACCGGACTCCGAAAGGGTCTCGGTAGCAGCCTGCGAATCTACAGAAGCGGGCATCAGGGGCTGCGAAAGCACCTCACTGAGGACCACAGAACTGACGAGTAGCTTAATGGAAGCGTCGTCGGTAGGTTTGGACCTATGCGGTCTGTCTCGGTCTTTATCTTCACGTTTTTTCGGAAGATCTGCTGTCGGATGGCTTACCAAAGCCATATCCGAATTAGAGGACTGTAAGCGAAAATATGTGGCTACAATAAGGGCCCGATGACATAGTTCTGGCATTGAACAAAGCACAGAAGTGACAACAGGGGACATCGTGGTCTGGGCCTAAACAAGCGACGCAGTAAGAATGGAGGTCTCAGTGTGGTATTTGCTTTCCACAGGCGAGACAATTATTAACTTTTTCTGACATCGCAACAGGGTACTTAGCTTTAGAAGACTTCAATTCGGTAGATGAAAACTCAGGTAGCGGCCGACCATCACTCATGCAAATTGCTTCTGCTTCGAGCTCCACAGCAAGAAAGACTGATGCAATGGTGTCGATTGTCTTACTTTATACTACTGACGACCTGATGGTCGTCCTGAAGCGACAGCAACTGATACAGAAATACTAAATGTCTGGTATTCGGGCCGGCCGAGGGCTACCCTGGCAGGGATAACCCACATGTGATGACTGCAATAGTGAAACATGCCAGTAGCTTCTTCAACCAAATGAAGCATACAACTGTGTTACTAAGACACGTAGGTAACGATTTGTGGAAGGCATAGTACTAAGTCGTCTATCTCCAGAATATGGATCATTATCCCTCATAACGTTACAAAAGTAAAATGTGGAACACTTATGAACAGCTTACTACCAACTTCAATTATGAATTTCACGAGATGGTTAAAATGTATTGCTTTATTCTTACAAAAAAGTTATTTCGATAAATAGATATTACTCAGTATTACTTATCATGGACATTAGTCAAAACTTCTGAACAGTGAAAGTGTAACATACAGTTTTTCATGTAGAACAGCAATAAGACTAAAAATTAGGAAAGTTCCTTATAAGGTACACTTTTGAGGAATGGTGAAAGACATTGTATTCTGGTATTGATATATAACTAAAAGCACTAGATTTTTAAAACAAAAATCAGTATAAACGTTGTGGTAGAGAAATAATGTGCTCTTATCTACAAACTCCACACTGAAGGCTAGCTGTTGGGTAGTGAAATGGCTGAAACTGCCACAGATTAGTGAAAGGTAAATGGCACTACAGTAACTGGAGCAGGTACAAATCGGTGCATGGACCACCAGAGGAAAATCTAGTGGTAGAAGGCGCTTTAAATTTGTGATATTCTTCAAGATCAAAACATTAGGTTTAGATCACAATTGAGATTTTCTCCTCTGGTGTAAACTTTTCATTGAAAATGTTTAGATCTCTGCATCATCATTCACATCTCCCCAACATCATTCACTTAAATAATGAGGCGTAGGCAAGGTGATTTGCAAAGCTGAAGGGGGCATGCATGACCAAAGCTTTCACCCTGAAAAAAACTGGAGAATACGTATGAGGCATTAATAAAATCCATGACATCACTTCAGGACAGAGGTCTGTTAACTAACAAACACTTTGTCCAGTTTCATGAAAGGAGTACATTCAACTAAGCAATACCTTCACCTTGAAGATCCATCACTTTGGGAGTCTCCAGGTCCAGTACAACCCTGAAGACGTTTTCAAGAAAAAACGGTTGTGAAGACTTGTCTATATGTTTTTGAAAGACGTACAGCTAGAAGGAGCTGGATCCAAACAGAATAGGCCAGAATTCTGTTGTACCACCGACTAGAAAGACACTGAAAACCTCCATGGTTCTCAAAGTCTCCAAGGGACATTATCATTAGAAATTGTAAAGAAAGTTTTAGCAAGGACTGCAGTCTCCTCTTAAATGCAGTTTCTTAAATGTTATAATTGGGCATTTTATAGGGACAAACAAGTAAGACTAAAAAGGAATCACTTACTATATATTTTGAAACTATAATTAGAACCTCATATAAATAATAAAAGTACAATTTTGGAAATTTTGGCTGAAGATAAATGTAAGAGGCCACTTCCAACTAGCTTAAAGTTTATACGTTCATAGGTATATACTAGGCTAATGACCACAAGGGCCCTTAATAGCCCAGCCGTACAACCCAAATGTGACCCATAAATTTGATTTATTGGTGGTGATTTACATAGCAGCCAGATCAGGGGTGAACTCCTGAATACCCATCCATTGGTTCATGTGGCACTTAAATAGGGATGGGGAGGAACTCTGCTTCTTATGGATGAGGAGTCTGTTCCAGAGAATGGGAATTCTCGGACAGAAAAGTACAGTTTTGTACCTACCATAAATGTAGATGTTAGAGTGTTCACCCTGCTGCAGTCATCACAGTTGGGTTATCCTGCCGTCAGGCGGTCCCGCAGTCGGCCCGAATTCCAAAGTCTTGGTCCGGCGTAAGTTCAGAGGGGATGGAGGGAGGGTAACCTGGACTGCAGCAGGGTGAACACTCGAACATCTACATTTATGGTAGGTACAAAACTGTACTATGTTCATCGTGTTACCCTTCTGCAGTCATCACACTTGAGTTGAATCCCAAAGCTAAGGATGGGAGGTGGAGTCAAACAAGGTTAGAAGAAGCTAGTAGGCCCTGCAAAACTGCAGTGGCAAAACCAGCTCTAGTCTTAGAGTATAGAGGTAAGTGATAGTGTTTGGTGAAGGTGTGCACTGAACTCCAAGTTACAGCTTCCAGAATATCCTTGGTTGGCACTCCCCTGAGAAAAGCTGCTGATGTAGCTGTAGCCCTGGTGGAGTGGGACCTAATGTTAGCAGGTACTGGTTTCCCATGATGCGTGTAGCAGAAACATATGCAATGACCTATCCATTTAGAAATGGTCTATTTTGAGATAGCTTTTCCTTATGATCCTGCAGCATAGGCTACAAAGAGCTGGTCAGTTTTTCTGAAAGCCTTAGTTCTATCCAAGTAGTAATGTAATTGCCTGTGAATGTCCAAAGAGTGCAGGAGTCTTTCTCCTTTGTTCTAGGGATTTGGGAAGAAGGTGGGCAAGTGAATGGTTTGGTTTAGGGCCACACTGGATACCACCTTTGGCATAAAGGAAGGGTTAGTTCGTAGAGAGACTCTGTCTTGATGAAAAAGGAGGAAAGGTTTCACTGCCATTAGTGCCTGTAGCTCAGACTCTTCTAGCTGAGGTTATTGTTAGTAGTAGGGCAGTTTTCCATGAAATAAATTTTAAATCAGCTGAAAAAGCTGGTTCAAAGGGTGGCAGTGTAAGCTTTTCCAGAACAAAGTTGAGATCCCAAGTAGGTGTTGGAGCTCTCCCTGGCGGTCTTAAGTTCTTAGCCCCTCTGAGCTACTGTCTTAGGAGTGGATGTGAGAATAAAGGAGGATCCGTGCTGTAATGAGCTGAAATTGCGGAGGCGTGGATCTTAATAGATGAGAAAGAAAGTCCTTTGTGTAACATCTCAGTTAAATAGTGTAGAATCTGAGGAATGTTTGGATCAAGTGGATTTTGGCCTTTAGCCTGGTTCCAGGCACAAAATCTTTTCCATTTGTCTGAATAGGTTTTCCTGGTGCTGGGCCTCCTGGCCTCCAGAATGACATCCATAACAGCTTTGGATAAAGGTGTTGGCTGATTATTTAGGTAATTTGCCATGCAGCCAGGTTTAAAGTCTTGAGCTGGCTGTGTAGAATCTGTTTGTCTCGCTGGGTGAGCAAGTGAGTAATTTGTGGCAAAATCCATGGTGGGCCGTGGGCCATGTTCCTTAAAATTGGATACCAGTGCTGGCGTGGCCAGTCTAGTGCAACAAGTATCATTTGTGCCCTCTCTAATCTGACTTTCAGCAGTACCTTTGCTAGAAGAGGCAGTGGAGGGAAGGCATACACTGTTAATGTTTTCCAACTGAATGAGAGGGCGTCCACTTTCCAAGCTAGTGGATGGAAGGTCCTTGTGCAAAATTTTTGAAGTTGGTGGTTGTGGGGGCTTGCAAACAGATCTATGTCTGGGCGTCCCCATTTTGAGCTATCATTGCAAATACTTGTGGATCTAGTTTCCATTCGTGTGGATCCATGATGTTTCTGCTTAGGTCGTCTGCCAATGTGTTTTTCTTTCCTGGCAGGAATTGTGCTTGTAATTGAACCTGGTAAGACAGTGCAGTGTTCCACAAGGTCATTGCTTGCCTGCATAGAGGGTAGGAATGTGTGCCCCCTTGCTTGTTTATGTACCACATTACTGTGGTATTGTCCGTCTTTATTATTAGTTGTCCTGGGTGTAGAAGGTCCTTGAAAGTTGTTAGGGCATTCTGTACTGCTAGCATTTCTTTTTGATTGATATGCAGATGCTTCTGATCTGTAGTCCATTTGCCCTGAATGCACTGCACTGCCATATGTGCTCCCCAGGCATAGTCCGATGCATCTGTTGTCATAGTTTGCTTGGCTGTGGGTAAGGTGAAAGGCTGACCCTTGTTGAGGTGACATGCCTGTACCCACCATAGAAACTCCTGTTGAAGGCAGGGAATGAGTGGCATCACTGTTTCCAAGCTGTGGCTGTGCTGAGTCCATACACTTTTCAAGTACCATTGTAATTTCCTCATATGCAGTTTTGCAAATGGTATTGGTAGTATGCAAGATGCCATGAATCCCAAGGCCTGCAGAATTTTTCTTGCAAGGAGTTGGGTCTTTGTTGCCATTATTTTGAAATGTTGAATCAGCTGTCGTTGCTTGTCTGGCTGAGATAAGCCATCTGGGCCATTGTATTCAAGCTGGCACCCAGAAATATTATGTTTTGTGTGGGCACTAGTTTTGATTTCTTTTTGTTTACTGTGTGTACCCTAGGCAACTTATAAGGTGTTTGACAAATGCCAGATGCTTTAAAAGAATGTCCTTGCTTTCTGCTTGAATAAGGCAGTTGTCCAGGTATGGGTATATCTGAATTCCTCTTTGTCTGCAGTATGCAGTTACTGGTGCCAGGCATTTTGTGAAGACCCTGGGCGCAGTAGACAAGCCAAAGGGCAGTGCAGAGAATTGATAATGCGTTGAACCTGCAATGAAGCGGAGGTATCTTCTGCAATTTTGTCTGATAGGGACATGCAGGTATGCCTCCTTGAGGTCCAAAGTGACTAGCCAAGCATTCTTGCCCAGCATGGGAAGAAGCTGCTGTAGTGTTAGCATCTTGAATTTTGGTACTTGCAGATAGGTGTTCAGAATTGAAAGATCCAGAATGGGTCTCCATGCTTTGTCCTTTCTTGGGACTAGAAAGAGTCTTGAGTAAAATCCTTGTCCTTGCTCCTGTGTAGGTACCTGTTGAATGTCCATGAGGGCTGTAATTTGTTTTTGTGCCTCTGCCCATTGATTTGGTGGCAGGTTTGGCATTCCTTTGATCCTTGGTAAGGTATGAAAGTGGAATTTGTATCCTTGAGAGACGATGTTTAGAACCCATTTGTCTTTTGTGATGATGTGCCAATTGTCTGCAAAAAATGCTAGTTTTCCTCCCAAGGGAGTAGCCAGGAGAGATTTGCTTGGTAGTTTGAGGATAGAGTCATTGTGTTTGTCTTCTGCTAGCTTGGGGCCTGTCTTCTCCTCCTTTCTGGGTAGCAGTACCTCATTGGCGAGGTTTGCAAGGGCCCTGTGACTGACCTCTGCCCCTTGGGGGTCTGTATTTGCCCCTCTGTGATCTGTCAGAAGCTGGAAAGGACCAGTTTTTTTGTTGGCCAATTTCTGCTGAAACGAGGGGGTTGTACCTGCAAAAAATCCTTGACTGTTTGCATAGACCTTGCCTTATCCTCCATTTTCTTTAAAACTTCTTCTGCTTTGACAACAAATAATACACCCTGCTGTAAAGGAATTTTGCTTTAACATGGTCAGGAAGGGTTTGTTCTTTTAACCAAGCATGTCTACGTATGACAGAGCCAGTAACAGCTGCTCTACAGGAGGCTTCCAATGAATCAAATCCGCATTGTAAAGTATGTTTGCCCACCTGTTCAGCTGCATGCAACAGATCCTGCATTTCCTTGAAATCAGACTATTCAGAATGTGTACTCATTTTTTGTTTTAACTGAGACATTAGGAATTGCTGATATTTCAACATGCAATTTAATGCTCTCATAGCCAGAGTTGCTGAGGTGTATATTTTTTTCCCCATCTATCTAGGGCTCTGGAATCCCTTTCAAAGGGCACAGGATTCTTAGCCATAGAAGTTTTAGCTCCCTTGGGACCCTGGGAAATTGTTTCAGGGTCAGCTACAGGGCTTTTATAAAGAAATTTGTGTGAGTCAGGTACTCTGTAGTATCGGTCTGGTTTGGCTGGAGCAGGAGGTAAAGAGTCTGGATTTAAACTAGACTCCAAGTAAACATCATCCACAATATCTAAAACAGGAGGGATAGCAAGAGGTCTGTGCTGGGGTAGTAAAAGGAACTCTCGGAACCTTTTCTTACAATCTGAGTAGTCCTGGCCTTCCCAGTGGAAATGTTCCCTCATGGTATGTAAAGTTTCCCCAAAGGAGTAGTCTTCAGGGGGAGATGCTGAGGGAAGAGAGAGAAACCTGGTCAGAGGATGCATAATCCTCCTCTTGTCTTGGTCTTTTATCAGGAGAGGGATGGGAACCCCTGATTAGGGTAATCAAATCTTCAGCCATCTTAAGCATCTGTTTCTTAGGCATGGGGCCTTGAACTGTAGCCTGACTGAAATTCAAATCGAAAATCTCAGGTGTCGGCCGACCAGCACTTGCTAACTGCTTCTGCTTTGGGCACCTCACGGCAAGAAAGACTGAAGAAAATGGCGTCGGATGCCTCTTATTTACCCCTGGCGCACTGACGTCAGGGAAGAAGCGACAGCAACCGACGCCGGACCAAGACTTTGGAATTCGGGCCGACTGCGGGACCGCCTGATGGCAGGATAACCCAAGTGTGATGACTGCAGCAGGGTAACATGATGAGCATCATATCAGTCTAAAATGTCTTATTTATGTTGCAAGCAAAAATTTAGATTTTTTTCATCCGCTGTGGCAACTCCTAACCGGGAAAAGCCGAAAGAAGAAGTAGTTGTTCTGATGTTGTTTGTTTTGCAAATGTGCAGAAGACTCATCCAAACAGGGTTCAGAGATGCCCTGTATGCCAGGAAAGATTACTACCTAGAAGTCGTAAATGACACTGAGTAAAGAGACAGAGTTTGAGGTGATCAGCATAGGACATGGTGTTTATTCCCTGTATTCTTTCTGTATTGAATCTTTGTGGACATTCCAGTTGCTGCATGTGTCTAGTCAGGTACATACCTAAGTGGGCATTATACTCTATAATGGGCTTAGGCACATACCAAAGAGGGCATTATACTCCATTACAATGGGCCTGATGAGAGCAGATTACAGTGGTATGATAACCTCTCTGTCCCTAGATGCCATTTCCTTGCTTATAAGCTGAGCAACATAGAATTATTTTCTTACCACCTTGGACGCATGTTGGTCGAAGGCTAGGTTACTATCTACATAAGTTTCCAGATCCACGAGTAGTGAATCAACATTTAAGGGTATTTTACTGATGATGTAGTTACCTGGGGTAGCAGACTTCCCAAAAGGTACTACAATACATTTCTTGGTATTCAGTTTTAAGCTACGGCTTGGGCACCAAGCATTTGTCTGTATTAGACCTTCCAAGAGGGTGTTCTCATCTTGAGAGAATTCAATGAATACTTCCGGTTTGCAATTATCTCTGAACTTGGTTAGCAGAGGCCTGATCTGAGAAAGCAGATGCCAAACAGCAGTGAGCTTAGCACAGAGCCCTGGGGGACTCCACTGGTGACTGGCCTCTTTGTGGAGGTGGCCTCACAGATGCTAACCTCTTGGGTTTTATCAGTGTACTGGCTGGCTATCCAACATGTTATAAAACGATTTATAGCTAGTTTTGCAAGTTTGTTGACAATGCTTAAGTGAGGTACTGGATCAAATGCTTTAGCCATATCTAGGCAAGCAGTATACACAGACATCTCCTCATCTATTGCTTTTGTGACTTTTTCAAACATGTCCACCAGATTCAGTAAGCATGACCTTCCTCGGACAAAGCCAAACTGGGATGGATCCAGTGTTTGGAGGTCCTGTATGTCCTTGTTGACAATTTCCATGACAATTCTTACCATGGCTTTGCAAATATCAGCAGTTTCTGCCAGTATCTGTTGAAGATCTTCCCCTATGAAGGGAGATGACAGTCACAGTCCTCCATTCATGTGGCACAATGCCTGTTTTAAGACTATAGTTAAATAATGACTCCAGCGGTCCTGATAAGCCATATTTTAAACTATTATCAGGGCCCATTGAGGCTGTGTTCTTGGCTTTAGTGAGTGCAGCCAGTACATACTCCCTAGTTATAGTTGAAGGAGTTATGTTTGAGGGTATAATGGGGGATGGGGTAAGAGGAAGGTAAAGTTGGACAAGATTATATCACGCCAGTTGAGACCTCAACCCACAATCCCTGTCTTGGGAGACCAATTCCTTATCCATTAGGCCACTGGGGCCTGACGGTAGCCCAGAGTGAACTTAAAACTTCTAAACACCTCAGTGTTGCAGCAGATCATTTGTTAAGTAAGTGGCCTTGCATTCACAAAGGGCTAATAACAATCCTTTACCTAGAATGTTTCTTTGCCTGTAACCAAGAAAAAAAAAATCATCATAATTTCAACTGATTTGTTTTAAATACTCTATAAAAGGGCATATAGCTAAATAATGTACAGTTAATGACAGCAGCACTACACCTATAAAAAAATGTTCATACTAGTCAGTAGTCAGTTAAATGTGCACCTGACATATACCAGTGAAGCACAATAATGCTGAATTGTTAACTTTTACAACTGTGGAATTGGTCTTATGCCATGGTTCTAGTAACAAACTTACAAAGTGTACTACTGTAGTAGAAGAGAAAAACACTGACTGTTAGATTCAGGAAGCATTATTACACTTGTTAAATCACAATATATTTGGAAGCATAACACCAAACTGATATGTTCACATGGAAACAAGAGATAATATTCTGTAACACATGCATAAATGCAAACCCTCTTGGGTAAATTTTATATCCTATGCCTCTGGTCTCCAGTTTATCTCATATAATCACTGGCCAAGATTTTCCCCAGTTTAAAGAATTATGAAAGTTATGGGGGACAGTTCAGATAGATCTAGGTTAGAAGCACACAGCCCCAGCAGAGAGAAAAATGCAGTTAGAAGACACAAAGGTCATAGCTTTTGCTCTGGGGGGGGTAACAGTGAGATAAATCTACTATAATGCCTTGTCAAAAGGGTCCTGTTAAAATACTGAAGTCAGACAGCAAAGGAACTGACAGCTAAATATCTGCCTAAAGACTCCAGCAGTGAAAGTGACAACATAAGTCCCCTAGTTAAGACTATACTGGGGAAAACAGGAATAGAAACTGAGAAGAAACAGATTTATTTATTGACATTTGGTGACCGGGTATGTCCGACTGGGTCAAGAACCCATTTTCAGTGGAGGCCCGGGGAGAAAAGCTCCAACAAACTGTGATATGCTTACAATTACACAAGGAAAAGTAAACCGAGTTGATAGAAAACATATATACAAACTGAAGTTGATTTTGTAAAACGGTAGACCACTGTAGCAACATAGCTGTTAAAGTAGTAGTTATTATTATCAAGTATTGGCACAGTATCAAAGAGTTTTTTTTTTTTTTTCTTTTACAATTTAAGGATAGGAAATTAGAACATTAAATAAAAATAGAAATGGCTGACATACTGGGCGGAAACACAGCGAGATATGGGCTTTATTATAGGTAAATAATAGTTTCTTATTTCTGAGATTCTGCCTTAATGGAGGGCTGATGGAAATATAAAAGACAGGAGGGTTAGGAGAAGAAGAATAATGGGAGATATAGTAAGGTAGACTAGTTAGGGAGGTAAAGGAAAAATCAGCTGTACCTATGTTTGCAGAAAGGGCAACAGCCCCCAGTTCCCATCAACATTCTGTGGAAAGGGGGCAGAGCCTAGAAGACCAACTGAGAGAGTGAATTGTGAGAACTCTATAAGCTAGTATAATAATATACAAAAATTTTATTATTTTCAAATTTAAAACATCAGGAATCTATAAACGACTAAACTACATAAACATCAATTTTGACAGAGATATACAAAAGTTTCTTGTCAAGTAACTGAGTCACTGAATATGAACAACTCATGGAGTTCTCATCCACATGCTGCTTTGAAAAAAGAACTGCAATTGATGACTCTGCAATTGATGACATCTACCTTACAGGAACTATCTTTGAAGATGGATGGCTTTGAAAATGACTTGAAAAACCTCAAATTAAATTCTCAAAAACAGACTGATACTCTTAAGGAACTATTACAGCAAAACCATACAAAAATAACAAATATAGAGACTTCTTTAAATGACATTGAAGGGAGACTCAAAGAGGAAGAATTCCAAAAAGAATTTCTGCTTTAACAGAATACATGACTGCTTAAAATAGATTACTTAGAAAACAGAGAAAGGAGAAACATACGGATCTTTGGTCTGCCTGAAAACACTGAAGGAGAAGACATTATTTCATTCTTAACAACCTGGATTCCTGAATTTTTACACTTGGAAGGACTTTCATTTGGAATTGAAAGGGTGCATAGAACACTGAGGAAACCTGCTTCTAACTCAACAAATACTCCACCTACATCCATAGTTATAAAATTTCTTTCATTTCTGGACAAGGAACTAATATTAAAATCTGCTTGGAGAAAAATCACCCTTAAAATACAATCAAAGCCTGATAAGGTTTGACAATGATTATTCTTCCAGAATACTAGAACAAAGGAAAATGTCTGGCCAATAATAAAACTGTTGAAACAAAACAACATTAAAGCACAGCTGGCCTTTCCAGCCAAGATAAAAATACTTTTTGCCAATGGGATGAGAACCTTTAATAACTTAGAAGATGCTACTATATTCATCAAAAACAACAACATAGTGTCTATCCCAGAAGAAATGGAATGGATGGCCCCTACTCTTAAAAAAATAAAAGAAACAAATCATTGGACTGATGCTACAAAGAGGAAACAAAAAAAAATGCATTCCAGGATAGCTATCCCAAAAAAAAAAAAAAAAAAAAAAAACTACAACTACATCAAGTATCAACTGATATGGTAAATCACTTGTCATCTGTTTTTATTTTTAAAAAAAGGAGGGTTTCGTAAACAACTGAGAAACAGTAATGATTTATTCAGAATGTTCAGAGAGTCCAATAATTCTTCACAAAGAATGGTCAAGATGGGTTACTGTTTATATTATATACAAGCCAAACAAAGCAACATATAATATAAACATATAAGTTTCTATTCCCCTACTTGAACTCCATGAATACTTATCTTGTTCATTTTTCATTGATTTTACTTATAATAATTTAAGTAATTAATTAACGAACTCAACAAGGTACCATTCATCAGAGTTCAGACTCAAATGTAACAAATTAACGTCATATATAATAGCAGTAACAGTAAAGTGTTTTGAAAAAAAATGCTGTCATGGAGACTAATGCCTTTTTCAGTTAAAGTATGATTCAGAAATGTCATATATATCCTGGTTAAATAATAGTAGCAAGCTCTTAGTACAAATGTCATCATTAAATATAGTCAATATCAATTATGGCAGGTATCATAGCTTAGAGTGCTGTTTGATCAATCCTGATATGGTGTGCGTGGATGCAGCCCTGTCTAGCAGCTAGTACAAATGTCATTATTATTCTGTGTAAACATAGTTAATATCAATTATGGCAGGTATCACAGCTTTGAGTGCTGTTTGATTAAGCCTAACATGGTGTGTGTGGATGCAGCTGTGTCTGGCAGCTGTTGTATGTTGCTGTTTTAGTCTCTGGGAAGCTGTGGGTTGCGGCTTGTGATAGAGGTTTACTGATGCTTGTGTATTAGGAAGAGATATTTGACGTTTTAGCCTGGATCCAGGGGAAGGGAGTGAATAAAACCGTGATTTGGGATATTTTGGCAGAGAATAGTTTGTTTATACATCTGCTGAGTGAGAGGTGGAAAGGCAGGAAGAATGTGTTATCTCTTGTTGTGGCTGCTTGTTGGGAGATTTTTTTTTTGATCTGTTTGCTCTCCATTCTTTTCCTGGCTGCTGCCTCGCTGAAAGGGAGAGAATTTAGGCTTCAAGTTGCAGTGAAGTGAAGCTTTGCTTCAGTTGCATCGTGAGCCTCTGGTATTCAGTACACAGACACACTAACAGAAACAGATGCTCCCAGGTTGCTATGGTAACAGAGACAGAGTGACGATAATGCTTAACGGCTCTGAGCAGCCTCTCGACAATGAAGTTTCCGATTTAAAAAAAAAATATATATAAATATATATATATATATATATATATATATATATATATATATATATATATATAATAAAAGGGCTGTTTTAAATCACATGTACACATACTGATGGTCTCCCAACACTTCGTCTAGCTCATTAAGTTGATTCTTGATATAAAAAATAATAATAATAATAATAATAATAAGCGCAATTTTATATTTAAAATGTACTTTGGTCCAAACACATTAAGGACTTACATAAGAGTGGAAGTCTGAGTTACTGTGAAAGACTAAGAGCACTTGGTCTTGTGCAGTATCTTGCAGGGGTCTGGGAGGGGAGCTTGCTTGGACATGTTGGGCATATGATGATAGCCGAATCTAGGGTATTTGGGGTTGCCGGGAAGTGCTAAAAAGTCATCAAATTTCTTTTGTGGAAATATCTGCAGGAATGGAAGATGTGTTGAGTGATTCACTGGCAGAGTGGCCACTGCATGGAACAGGCTGGTAAAATGAAACAGGACAAATATTGGTTTGGATATTTTAAGAACAGCTTGGAAACACACCACATGAACTAGTGAATGGTATTCTGGCAAAACTGGATGGGCATTGTTGCCCGTGCTTGAAGTACTGATATGTGTGTATGTAAAGATGGGAATTTACTTATAACAAATTAGAAACTAGAAGGGTCTTATAATTTAAAGTCTATGGACTGTATAAACATGCTTGGAAGGAGCTAATAAATAAGAATAAACATTACAGCTTGTGGTCTCTCAAATAACTAAGCAACAGCCAAAAAAAAAAAAAAAAAAAAAAAAAAAACACACAATAGTTATGTAATGTATGATTTTAGTAAATCTAGACATAAAATATATAATCATCATACAAGATGAAGCAGTCTGCTGAACTTAAGACATTAAAGACAGGATTTAATAACATGGGCTTGGGTATAACAACACTACTGTCTTAACTTGTCATATATGACATACACTACATTGAACATCAAGGGGAAGCATGATGATTTTCTCATATAAGTAAATGTACATAACAAGTCATATAATTGCTTTAACTCGAATTGTGGTTTTTGTAACCCACCTTGACCATATACAATACTTAAGCGGTTTCCAAGATAACTAATGTTTTACACATGACACCAAACTGACAAAGTTGTTCAAGAGAAACCATAAAAGCCTGAACTTGAAATGTGACAGAATGTAATAATCATATTCTGAACAAATAGTATTAAAGTAATTTGACAACAGACACTCTAGTTTAATAACATGGGGTTGTGTATAATAACACTACTGTTTTAACTTGTCAAATGACATACACTATATTGAACATCAAGGGGAAGCATGATGACTTTCTCATATAAGTAAATGTGCATAACAAGTCATACATTTGCTTTAACTTGAATTGTGGTTTTGTAACCCATCTTGACCATAGCGGTTACCAAGGTAACTAATGTTTTATACATGACATCAAACCTGACAAAGTTGTTCAAGGGAAACAATAGAAGCCTGAACTAGGAATGTCACAGAATGTAACAATCACATTCTGAACAAATAGTATTAAATTGACAATAATCACTCAGTTTAACCTTTGCTGATTATACAAAATTGAATGTTGCCATTTCAATCTAAAAACTATCAGTATATGCCATAAAATGCCAATTTATGAATATGGAAAGGGAGCTTGTAATCATTTTATCACAATAAGTGAATTTGTTGTTTTTAACCTATAATTTCACTCATTTTATAAAAAGAAATGACAGATATGAAAATCCTTGTGTCTAGGAAATGGGGAGAAGAGGGATGCACTGATAATTAAAATGCACTAAGTTTCATCAATGTTCACATAAAACAAATGATGCTTTAAGAAAGGTACAAACAAAGTGATTATTTAAATGCTAGCAAACAATGAAATATAACTTCTGATATCCAAAGCACAAACAGCAGAGCAGTCCCAAAGAAAAAAACGAAGGCAGATGTAGAAGCAAATAAATTTAATACAGACCACAGGATTAAGCGATTTCGTAAACAGGTTACTTCATCAGAATCAAATCACTAAAAAAACACCACCATCCTTTTATACCCATCCACAGTACCACATGGCACACCATTGCCTCAAATAAATATTCTTAAAGTATCAATACACTCTAAATGTTAAAACAGGCTAAAACCATGAACTGAAAACATGATCACACACACCAAAATTCATAAAACATAATCAACTAAACCACAACCATATCTAAACTTTGTAATACATTTGAAATCAAAAATAATGTGGAATGTGTCAAGGAACAATAAATTTAATCAAATGGAAAACTGGACCCAGTTTATACCACATAAGAGTTAAGCCTTAATACACTGGCTATGGACAGTCCCTCATTTAAACCTGGGTGGTTGGCAGTATCCAATCTGAGCTGCCAATGCAGTTCTCCTTCCTCTAAAATGTCATTCCGAGGGCCCCCACAGTATCGTGCAGCACTTGTTCAAGTACAAAAAAGTGAAAATGGTAGGCAGGGAACTCGATATGGTGTTTAGCCAAAGCATTGCAGCAATCCACGTTTCTAATATTTTTATGTTTGTATATACGTTCCTTATTTTTCTCTTGGTTTTGCCAATGTAAAAGCATTGGCATAACTGGCAGATGGCAGCATATAAACCAAACCCCACAACTATCACAGTTACAAAAACCTCTAGACTTGATAAACATCCCTTTTATAGTAATATGACCACCCTCCAAAATGTCAGGGCAATACCTACAATGGCCACATTTGTATGTACCTGCTCTCTTGTTGCTAAGGCCATGTTCGCAGTATGTGGGGGCTCATTCTAAAAAAATTCTTGATGGCCTTACCCCTCCTAAACACCACCTTGGGACCCTCGTCCAGTTTTTCCTTTGTATCCCTAAAAAGGGGGAAAAAATCAGCCAATTTTTAAACAAATTGTTCCTAATAAGAGAGGCTTGATTACAATAGTGACAAACACATGGTTTTTCGTAACTGAATCACATAACCTCCCCTTTTTTGCCACTGGAACTGTGGTGTAGTTTGAGGATATTAGTGGCACTATATATCACTATAACTTCTGATATAGCCAGTAAAATACACTGCATTATAAACATTAGGTATAAATATTAATATTTATACCAAGTAATAAGTTTTGAAAGACTTCATCAATAAGGGTGAATATGTTAAATAACTGTGTGCTATAATCTTTTACTGAGGTTTTATATACATCTACTTTACTATGACTGAATTCCTTGTCATCTATCTTTCATGTAAATATTAATTGCTTATACAATTCGTAGACATTTATATTGTATTAGAATTCGGTCTAATCCACAATAGTACTATATCTGTTCAAAATAATATAAATATTGCTTATTCCTATTACAACTATTCTCCATATGATAATTCAATTTATGGAGCTCAGATGTTCTGGATTGTCAAGTTATGAGTGATAATCTGATCCATCCAGATCAGGAATGATTTTTATTCCATGGCTAGTGTGGATCTTAGTTTTGTTAACATTTATTAATTTAAATTTATTTCACAAAAGCATTTTAGTATGCCTGACCAAAACATTACTGTACTGATAATCACTCAAAGTATAAAACTGATAATTTCCTTTAAAAGCTCAAACATATACTTTACAATTAGAGGAAAATGTTTAATAGTCACAATAAAACAAAAAATACATAGTCTAAATAACCTAAGATGGATTTAACTTTAATATCTTTAAATACTATTGGTTTCAACAATTCTAGCAAGAGATCAGATCTACTGAAATATTTAAAACTAAAAGCACAAATTGTCTTACTTCAAGAAACTCATTTCAAAACAAATGACAATTACAAATGGAATCCCAAGGAATATAGGATATTGGTGCAATCCACTTGGACAAAGACAAAGGGTAACAATTTTATGGAAAACAAATGTGATTAAGCCAGAAATCATTTATAAGTATTAAGATAAAGAAAGCCTTATGGCATTAGTAATGGTTAAATATGATAACAGAATATGGACCCTAGATAATCTATACTGGTTCCCAGGCATTGGAACAGTAACGGTTAAAAAACATTGGATTTCATTCCCAATAATTATAAAGGCAACTTAATATTAGGAGATTTTAACTGTATATTTCATATTTCTGAAACTAAAGACCACTACATACATTTGCTGTATCAAAAGCTTTAAGCAAGTGGGTATAATCATTTCATCTTGTAGATACTTTCAAATTTAAAGATAAATCTTTTATTGTTTTCCCATCAAGATCACAGACTTGGTACCCAAACTAGAATAGATAAAAATATTTGCTGCCCACGACTTACACTCTAAAATCATTAATTTCTCAATCACTCCCTGCCCCTTTTCAGACCACAATTCATTGATACCAAAACTTCAAAATGGGTACAAACCATTAATCTTTAACACCAGAATTCCAGCATATATAACTAAAATTAAAAAGTTCAAACCCTGGTTATCTGAATTACAGTTTTTCTTAGATATTAATTCCACCACAGAGATAAATAAAATAATGATACGGGACTCATTAAAAGTTTACATATATGGTAAAACCCTAACCTGGTATAATAAAAAAAAAAAAAAAAAAAAAAAAAAAAAAACAGAGAATGGGATTCTGAATTAGTAGATCTACAATCCAAACTTTTGTCAGTAAAAGCTGAAAAAATCAAAATCATTTGGATACAAAAAAGAAAGTAGAAGTATTAAACAATAAATACAATGAAATTTTAACACACAAAACTAGTTTAGCTTTAGAAAAAAATATAAATTAATACCTTGGCCACTTCTCCCAAATATCTACATAATTTATCCACAAGATTCAAAATACAGTCAAAAGCTAATAACATTAAAAGTGTCTTCCATGAAAATAAAGGGAAAATGTCTCAGATATAGGTGACATTCTTGATGCCTACAGAAATCACTATATGGAACATTTGCAAAAAGAAAATTTACATATCGATCAATTAAATCTAGGTGAAAAATGTTCCAATATAAAAAAAAAACAGAAAAATTAAAACTAGATCTGCAAGCACCCATATCCTACAAAGAAATTACAGATACAATACGAGGGTAAAAATAATAAAGCTCCAGGTACAGATGGCATAATTATGGAAATATATAAACTTTTCCTTGAAAGATACTATCCCTCTTCAATAAAACTCTATTAGAAACTCTGTCACAAGCTTTAATACCACCCTCTTGGAGATGCTCCTTAATCACACCAATCCTAAAGAAGAAAAAATCCCCAAACCTCTGTACCTTATATAGACCTATATCATTATTAAATAAGGACTATAAGATATTTATGACAATATTAACTAACAGAATGAAAATACCACTATCCAAAACAATAAATAATGATCAAACTGGATTTATATATCATAGACACACACACACACACATGACAACATTTAAAGGATAATTTCTCTTATAGATTATGGTAATAAAGAAAATAAACAATCATAATTGGCTTAGATACAGAGAAAGCCTTTTATTCCCTAAATTACAACTATTTATTCAAAATCCTAATGCTATTTGAATTTCCTGCATCCTTTGTTCATCTCCTAAAGAATATATATATATAAATAATTTAGTGTATATCAAGTTAGGTCCTTTTACCTCTGAATCTATACATATAACAAAAGGCACTAAACAAGGATGTCCCATGTCATCGATTCTATTTGCTCTGGCTATTGAAATATTGGCAGATTCAATTTGTAGCAATATAAAAATCAAAGGAATAGATGTTTAAGAACAATGCAATTCTACAGTAATGCAATTTGTTGATGACATATTACTAACATTATCTAAAACAAGAGAGACATTAGAAGAATTAGACATAGTAATTGACAAATTTCACATGACTTCAGGACTCCATTTCAATAAATCAAAATCAAAATATATATTTTTAAATAAAAAAAGAAGAACTGCAGGCTAAGGAGGATCACATCATAGGGGAAACAAGAATCTACCTTAAAATATCTAGGAATTGAGTTATGCAAGGCTAATAATGAATTAGTCTCAAAAAACAATAATATCATCAATACAATTAAAATCTCTGTGGAAAAATGGAACAAAATAATATTAACATTTGAAGATGGACTACAGTTAATAAAAATGGTTTTACTGCCCAAGATCCTATATATAACCTTGGCAATACAACTGCTACCAGAAAGGAATATACTTAAAGAAATAAATTCATGCCTAATAAAATTTTTAGGATTTCCCAAAAGAAACAGAATAGCTTTAATACATCATATCAGACCATGGAAACAGGGAGGATTAAACTTTCCTGATATAGAAACATATATAAATGCATCAATATTTAAAACAATCTCAGATTGGATAAGTCCAAATAATCTGCAAATTGGAAAGAATTATTAATTGTAATATCAATAAATGAATTTGATTTACAAAAAAAATTCAAATAATAGATAAAACCAATTTGCCGTGGCACATATTATGTATTAGTATGCAATATAGCATAACTAAACCCACTAAAACCTGTATGCTTAATTATTACATTGACTCATTTAGGAAAATTATTAATGCAAATACACATTTAAAAATCTGGTTTGATCTTTTAACACCATTTATAGTCGCAAAGAACTTGCCACATAAAATATATAGAGAAATTATTAATTCCTGGGAACAGAAAGTATTCATTTGTTGGTTCTAACGTATCAAAGAACTAAAAGTTTTAGATGTGCAAGTAATAAAAACAACATACAAAATTCCACAACAGGACTGGCTAACCTTACAGAGTATTCTGTCATATTCGCAAGATTTAAGTAGAATAATTAACAATTCTTCATTTAAAGAAATACCTAAATTTATGAAATGCATATATGAAATCATATATAATGACTTTGACATGGGAAAAAGTATTTCAAAATTTTACAAAATATTGATAAACTATAAAATAACACCCAAAACCTCTTATTGGAAATATATAACAAAAGGACACTCAATACAGTCAACTGAAGATATTAAAACAAACATCTTATTATCGACAAAATATACATCCTTTACACAATACTGGAAAGTTTTTAATTGGAAATATTTTCACAGAGCATTCTTAACCCCAGACAGAATCAGTAAAATTAGTTTTTCCATAAAAGGAATATATTGGAGATGTGCGCAAGTACACGATGCAGATTGGAACCACATTTTTTGTGTTAAAATTAAGCCATTTTAGAATGATATTAATAACTTTCTACAAGCTTTAGTTAATGAATCATTTTATTTAACTAAAGCTCTTGTATTACTAAATGCGAACAAAGGTCCTCATTTGAATAGGTCAAACATACATCTAGTATGGCCTATACCTGCAATTTCAAGGAAATGTATAACAAGAAGATGGAATATAAACACAATACCAACTTTGGAAGACTTCTATAGCCTACTGAAGACCACAGCATTACTGGAAATTAAAATTAAAGAACTAGGAATTTATCCAAAGCCATTTATCAACAACCCTTAGGGAAAAGTCTTTTCGTTGATTGACACTATACAATAATTGATCAGACACTCTGATAATGGATTGGACATACTTATAAAGTAAATGTATACATTAAGATCTGTTATAGTGTCAGGCTAATGTAAATAGTGTACTTAGTTATTTAAGATGTTATGTATAAATACTATGGAATTCATTCAAATGCATTTGAAAACAAATATCACTTGATTACTTGCATGTAAATCAAACGTGCATGCACACACAACATAAAATGCTACATATATACTCAAAACACAAATATGAAAAAGTTAAAAGTTGCTTCTTTGGCTTGATTTGGTGTCTGCTGTCCAATAAGGTTAGCATGAATAATTACAGATTTACAAAGCAATCACTACAAGAGACACTGCCAAAATTATAGACACTATTGCAACAGATGTGCTACCAAGAAACTACAACATTTATCAATGATTTACTTCCTTTTGCAAAGTCTACATAGTCACCCTCCAAAACACTTCTACACCACCTGTCTCACCAAGGATGCAATGCTTCCTCAGTGGAAAACAGCCAGAGTCAGGGTCATCCTTAAAACTAATCCTGCTTCAGCCACTGACTTCAGAACTGTATCAACTTTAGGAAAAATTCTTGAAAACTCAGCTATGACCAGCTAACCGATTACCTCCATAGACACACAAAACATTATCTTCTTGACAACACAGATTCTGGTACAGATGTAGCATTAGGTCTACATTTATACCCTCACAGATTATTTTAAACATGGAAAAAAATCAATCTCACAGGGGTAATATTCATAGACATGTCAAAGCCTTGGTCTCAGTAGACCACTCCCCTACTACCTCACTTCTCCAAGCAGGAATTAGCCCCAGATTAACAAACGGGCTCATAAACTTCTTGACAGATCTTTCTACATTCAGATTGGATACTCTACATCCCCAGCCCACCACCCCCAAGTTAATAGAGTCCATATCCTCTACATTTTTCATTAAACTGCCATCTGACCTGCTCCACTTAGCCATCCTACTCTGCACCAATAACAGTAATTTATAAATCAGGTCCCAGCTCCTCTAACAGCACTACTTTTCCATCTTAAATCAGTAGTTCTGCGATAACAAACCTTTACTAAACAAAAATTCATTTTTTGGAGCACCTCAAAGCTTCCCTCATTTAGAACATTAGTTTAAATAACATGTCCATGCTTACAAATACCCTAGAGTCTGTCTCAACAATTCACTCGCCTTCCTGCACATCAATCTAGTAAAATCTAAAATAAACTTCTATTATGAGCAAGGATAATTTCACATTTCTTATACCCACTCAAGGATGAGCAGCCATAAGCAAAATACCACCTCTTATTTGCATCATCCTTCAAAAAGAACTACTCTTAAAGCCAAATCAAATATCTAAAGACTTATAACCCTCTCACCAGGAGGAGAATACCACTGCAACATCCTTTTCATATCCAAATGGCTACCTACATCTCAAAGAATCACATTTCTCTGAGGCTCCAAGATCTACAAACGTATCCATGTGAACTCCTTCCCATTAATTGCAAGCAGCTCTCTTTCATTCACTACTCCCAACCTCTTCACCCCACATACTACACAAAGTTACAGAACCCACTTTTTCAATTTCTGGCTCAAAAACATACCAAAATAAATAAGCAAAGACACTTACTCCTCACTTTCAGTAAAGATCTGAAATTATATTCTCCACACAAGTAAAGTGTAAATGCTAGAATAAAGGCAATACTACCAAAGGAGAACTCTGAATCTGAAACTAGTAATTGTAAATTACACCAACTATAACCTACTCTGCTATCAATACTTCATTTCTATTGGACTCTGAATATGATGGCACACTGATCAATAGGTTAATTTCAGCTTCCCCATTGTGAAAACAAACAGAAAAAAAAATGAACAGTGAACTTGCCAGCTTGGGTAAAATTCAGTTAAGTACACTGCCTAGATGTCAAAGAAGAAATCTGGTGAACTTGAAAGAAAAATCAACCAGAAAAGGTAAACAAAAAACATTGGATGGGAAAAATCCTACTGTTGTTCACCAAAAAGTTCAAGATTCAGTCTTGGTACAAGAAATGGTTTCCAGTAATTCACAGAAAAAATAATCAAATGTACTCAGAAGTGATTAAAATAAATGAAACACTTTAGGAATATATCAACTCAAGAGACTGGAAAAATAGAAGAAGCTTTAAGTATCTATTCAGATGAACTGATAAAACTACAAAAATATGTAGGAGGCTTCTCAATACAGCTGTTTCAAAAATAGCAGAAGAAAATGATGTACCAGAGAAACTGGAAGGAATAGACTTAATTTTATGAACGTTCAAATAAGCGACTGGACTGGTGTTCCACAACAGGATGTTAACAAAGGGCATATCAAGGGTATGCTCCAAACCTGGCCATGAGAAAGCAGCCAAGACCCATACTAGTAAAGATGCAATCATGCCAACAGAAAGAATTGATTCCGACAAAACTGTTGCAGAAAGGAAACTTATTAAAATTTGAGACAGCAGTGTTTGTGGAAAATGATTATTCAGTAAACATTAGGCAGAAGAGAAGCAAATTATTAAAATCAGTATTCAGAGAATGCTGAGAGGCAGGTGTGAGATTCAAGCTGCTGTATCCCACGGTCTTCAGAATATTTTTCCTGAAGGATCAAACACATTTTATGCAGACCAGGCTATGAAGGAGAGAAAGTTTATCACAAAAAGTGAGCCATCAAGCAGAAGGGGGAGTCTGTTTCACATTCTTCTGGCAAAACTAGAAACTTTGCCAGTGAAACATTTTCCAATGTTCCAAAGGAAAATGCCTGAGAGAGACAGAAAAAAGCACAGGGGTTGAGAGTAAGAATCAAGAGTACCTTAAACTTGAACCAGAGAGTCTGCTGTTGAGAGACGGAGTTGATCAGGAGGAAGATGAGCAACACTGAAATTAGTGAATAAATGGGAAGCCATAAATCAAGAAATACGGCTTAGCAACAAAAAGTGGCTGAGAAAGTATGGACTTTTGTTGACTTTGTGAAACTTGTGAGTAGACTGTAAAGCAGATACCCCATTTTATGCCAACAATATTTAGGAGGACACCAAACGTGGAGGGATAAGTAAAATAGCTGCTGTTCTTATTGGTATTTGTATAAAACATTTCATGACATAAACTACGTGTTATACTGTAAAGCAGTTTTGTATAGTGTACAGTCTGGAGTATTTTAAATACTGGGGTTCTTTTCAGTGACTGTTGTAGATATTAAATAAATCAAAACAAGTACTTTGGAACTGTAAAAATATAGGGTTTATAGTATGACAACAGAAGGATGGACAGAACTAAGCTTAAGTTAATATAACTGTTCCAATCTTGGGATGCTGGGGTAGGAGTGGTGTGTAAAGGTGTACTGATTATGATCTTAATTTTACATGTAATATAATTTCCCTTGTTTTTACAGGGGTGAATGTCTAGATTAATATCCTTGGCTTAAATTATATTTTTTGTAAGAAATGGCTTGAAAATATGAGAGCCATGAAAAATGCTAAGTTTCTTGCATCTGCAAAGATATTAGCTTGTTTTTCCCATTAGCAAATGCTCTCAGTGGGAGACTATTATGCTGCTTAAGACAGAAAGGGAAATTCTGTTTTAGGTGAAATTTACAAAGATTCCTTCATACATCTGCAAAGCTGTTAGCAATGTTTTTTCCTCACTGATGTCTACTTTTACTTGGAGAAGAGCCGTCTGCAAGTGCAAGCAATTAATTTTGAGATTTCTGAGCATTCTTTGCATTGGGAAATACAAAATTATTTAAAAGGTACAATTGCAATTAGTGAAAAATAAAGTCTGCAGTTACACAGCAGCCTCCCCACAATCCTTTATGCATTTAAAAGAACAGTGCACAATTTAGTTAAAGGTAGCTGGTAAACTTTTTTCATGAGCCTAAAAGTTAAATGTTTTCCAAAAGCATACAAGCTGTTTTTTTTTACATCAGGGAAGGGAAAAGAGATAAGAAAGGCAAGCTGTAGTACGCCCCTTTGCATGAGTAACCTTAGTTTTCGATTAGGTAATGCCTGTGGGTTTAGCTGTCAATTTGGGGCAAATGTTCCTATTTGGAGGGTTAAACTTCATTTGTTGAAAATATACATAGTTGTACACATTTATTCTAAGTCAACAGTGGATGGGGGCATTATGAAAATGCATTTTTGAGGGTTTTCATTAAAGTCAAAAGTCTTGGAAAATATTACATAGATTTAAATGAAGATGAGAAGTGCATAAAAGATCACCCTGCCAAACAGTGTGTGTATGTAAAACAATAGTTGGAAATAAAACTTTCATATATAATAGGTGGGAACAATATTTTTTCATAATAGCTTCTCTGTCCATATTACTTTGTAATTTAAATGGCCTTAGAGGTATAGACAAAACAAGAGTATTGAATTACATTAAGAAATGCACAGTGCATATAGCAATGATGCAGGAGACAGACCTGGAAAGAAATAAGCATGTGAATTTGACAAAGGATTTCAGGATGGATATTCAGCAGAATATCAGAGACAAAGGAAAATGACAGTAATAATATGGATTGCTAGAGGGGCTTCAACACAGATACAATAATTTATTATAATTTATTTTTTATTTTTATTTATTTAACATCTGTTTACCAGGATAATGCGACTGGACAACTTGTGTCCGTTTTCAGAGGAGGCCCGGGCGAAAAGCTCCATACAGTTCCATGCAGTAGTTACAAGATATTAAGACAGTAGTACAAACAATGGCAATAACAGTCAAAGGGAAACAGCTTCCACAGTTAACCAAAAAGACTTTAAAAAGTAACTACTGATAAGTAATAATTACGGATTTAAAAATGTTTAGAATGCAAACTGTAGTTAGAAAACATCATCAGTAGAATAAAGTACATTGATTATGCATCATCTAGATGATGAGCATGTTACATCCAGACTGATCTGAGATGCAACTGGAAATTCCTCATGTGAAGTTTGGCTAGAGGTAACATGAGAATGGTGGATGCCATGAAGCCTAGCAAGTGGAGGAACTTGCTGGCTGTCAGGGACTGAAGTGGAATGATGGCCTGAAAGAAAGCAGTTGGAGAGATGACTTTCTGAGGTGGCAAGGAAGCCAACATCTTGTGTGTCTGTATACTGCATCCTAGGAAGACATGGTCTTGTGAGGGAGTGTGAAAGGATTTTTGGATGTTTATAGGTTCATAGGTTGAGGTGCTAGGGCCTATACAAGCTTAGCCATAACAATTCCCAGGATATTTCTTCCCACAATATTTACTTCTCTGGACTCCTGTCTAGCAGGGCGACTGACATGATCCCCGGGGTGAATTTCCCATCTCCCATCCAATCATCAAGTTTCCCTTTGAAGAGGGCCAAGGAGGCGCTCTGCTTGACCTGTATGGGCAGTCTATTCCAGAGTATGAGGAGTCTCTGGGTCAGGAACCTATACCTCCAGCATGTTTTGTTCATTGTGATGACAAGGTTTACATCCATGGAGCGTGTGACTCTGAGGGATTGGGATTTCTTTGTGTGTCCAACAGCTCAAGGTTTGACATGGCCTTGTATGTTAAGCAGAGATCGCCTCTGAGTAGACGATATGCCACAAGAGTATAGCTGGAGTTTTGTTAGACAGTCAGCATATGGCATCTGCTTTAAGTCTGGGATTCTTTTAGTGAGGTATTTCTGTGGCCTTTCCAGCTGTTGCAGATGTCTTGTGAGGTACATACCAAATGGGGCATTATACTCTATAATGGATCTAATGAGGGATGAGTACAGTGGGACAATGACCTCCTTTTTTCTGGATGAAATAGTGAATCCTAGTCTTTCCAGAAGAGACACTAAGAAAAGAAGGTTCTGTAAAAGAATGTCTGAAGAATGAACCTAAAGGTCATCCAGGCACGAAAAGATTTGAATACTCCAGTGTCTGCAAAAGGCAACAGAAGGAGCCAAACATTTTGTGAAGACCCTTGGTGCCGTAGTCAGACCAAAAGCCAAGGCAGAACATTGAAAATGTAAGGAAGTAATAGCAAAGCACAGACATTTCCTGTAAAGAGGATGAATAGGGATGTGACGATAGGCATCCTTGATGCCCAGGGATACCATGAATGCCTGTGGAAGAATGAGAAAAAGCAAAGTGTTTAAGGAAAGCATGCAAAAGGTAGGGACCTTTAGAAAGGTAGGGATCCTTAGAAATGCGTTTAGATGTGGCAGATCTAGAATGAGTCTCCAAGAACCATCTTTTCTGGGGGCTAAGAACATTCCTGAATAGAATCCTTTCCCTATTTGGGAAGGTGGTACATCCTGAACGGTTCCCTGAGAAATCAAGGTGGGAATCAACCAAGGAAGAAATCCCAGCTGGTCTTTTGGAGGTTGAGGAATACTCCTGAAGGAAGAGTCTTCCATACCATGAAGTATCCCCTGAGGATTATAGAAAGAACCCAGGAATCTTGGGTGATCTGTTTCCAAGCAGGGAGATACAGGGAAAGATGCAAGGACAGTGGGGTCTAGCTGTAGAGAGGTTGGTAGTCACAGACTACATGTCTTGCTCGGAAAAGGCTGCTTCTGAACAGGAGGAGGAGTAGAAGCCGTCTTGGCAGTGTAAGGTTTTCTTGCACGTCTTTTATTCTTAGATGAAGGTCTGGGCAGCTTCCTTACAAAGGGAGACTTAGAAGGATAGCTCCTTTGAAATTTTGGAACTGGTGACACAAAAATACGTTTAAAGTCCTGGAGCTTCTTGCCCTTTTAACATAATATATTATATTTTTATTACTAAAATATATCTGTAGTACTATGAAGCTACTGGGAAGGAAGGAGGATTACTCTGGCATGTATTTACATTCCAGCAAAAACTGCAATCATGCAGCTTAGCTTAACAAATCAGTTTTCAGCTGGGAGGATTACTTATAGCTGGGGTCTGGAACTGGCTTTGCAACATTAATGGCATATCAGGGG
Organism: Protopterus annectens; assembly: GCF_019279795.1. NCBI lineage: Eukaryota > Metazoa > Chordata > Ceratodontiformes > Protopteridae > Protopterus > Protopterus annectens. The sequence continues at coordinate 55,518,547 of NC_056737.1, read as the reverse complement.
GACCTAGAAGGGAAACTAACAAGAGGGTAAATTTCTGATGAATTTTATGAAAATATTTGGTATGGCAGACATAAATGCAGTAGCAGGAACTCTGACAGAATTTACTTATTACTCCTCAAGGTACAATAACTGAGCCAGACTATAGAGAAATTATATTTCACAAGATCTTGTGCATTTAATTGAAAACTTTGACCCACATCCAGTAGTTGTTTCAGACCATACACGAAGTAAAAATGAAACACTGGTGCTTTCCGACCCACCTGTTAAATTCAGGGGAATTTCAGGAATGGGCACTGAAAATTATTCAAGAGTTATTGGATAAAATGAAAATGGAGTTTAAAATGGGGTAGAAAAAAAAAGAGAGAAAGAGATATGGTGTAGAAGCAATAGGGGCTGGGGCTGACAAATGTTAAAGTACTACAGAATAAGAGATGTGGATAAAATACACATATTGTTAAGCAGCTATTTTTGTTAAAAGCAGAACACAAGGATTCTGGCCAAACAGCCTACGATACGAAAAATAGCCAGAGATCCTACACAGGTATTAGAGATATCTGGGCAATTTTATGGAAATTTGTATAAATCAGAGGAATGTGGAAAGCAGGAAAAAGCACAAATGGAAATATTTATGGAAGACTTGGTTATGCCAAGGTTGGAGGAAGATGAGGCTCAACAACTAATAGTAAAAACAGGAGAAGACTAGATCTAAATGGTAATGCACAATTAATCTGCAGAACAGTCTCCAGGAACAGAGGGTATTGCTGTGGAAGTTTGGAAGTTAGGAAAGAAGAAAGTGATAAAGATCTGGAAGATGTTAATAGTATTTTAAATGGAGCAGAAGCATCAGCATATTGGAAGAAAGCTGCCGTGGCTGTACTACCCAAAAAAGGGTAAAGACCCATCAAGCACAGCTTTACAAAGGCCCATTTTTTAAATCATTACTCTAAAGTGTTTATGTCTATACTAGCTACGGTGTAGCCAAAAATTACAGATATATTTCAAAGTGGTTTTGTGGAAGGGAAGCAAACATTTGACAACATCAATACAACAACGATGATCCAGAGGGAAGCAGAATGTAAAAAAATACCACTGTTATTGCTGAGTCTTGATGCACAGAAAGCATTCAACAGAGTAAGCTCGGATTTTTCTAAGTAGGGTAAAGGAAGCATTTACATTCCCTGATACAGTAAGGTTAAAGTACAGTTTTGTACCTACCATAAATGTAGATGTTCGAGGATTCCCTTGCTGCAGTCCTGACAATTGGGTATAGTCCGCGTCCCAGTCGGCCCGAATACCAGAGTATAAGGCTGACGTCGGTCATGGCGCCTTAGACTGACGTCAGTACGTCAGGGTACTAATGCGCATGACCGACGTCATTTCCTCAGTCTTTTCTTGCCCCAGATGTCAGAAGACCCAAAAAGACAAGTTCCAAAAACAACCTGCACCAAAAAACATGTACAATATATACAGTAATATATATACAAAAAATATAAGCATGAAAACTCACCTACACAACCACCCTGAAACACAGAGGGGAAGGAGGGAGGGTAAATTGGACTGCAGCAAGGGAATCCTCGAACATCTACATTTATGGTAGGTACAAAACTGTACTATGTTCTTCGTCTTCCCTTGCTGCAGTCCTGACAATTGGGTAGAATCCCAAAGCAGAGGTAAGGGAGGCTGGCAAATTATAAAGTAGCAGGAGCTGACAACATGCCTTGTAAAACAGCTGTGGCAAAACCAGCTCTAGTCTTAGAGTATATAGGCAGGTGATAATGCCTAGAGAAAGTATGCACTGAACTCCAAGTAGCTGCTTCCAGAATATCCTTAGTTGCCACCCCCCTTAGAAATGCTGTTGAAGTGGCAGTAGCCCTAGTGGAATGAGGCCTAATCCCAGCTGGAACCTCTTTGCCATGATGGGAATAACAAAATGCAATGCAAAAGCCAATCCACCTAGAAATAGTTTGTTTTGACACAGGCTTGCCCTGTGAACTTAAAGCAAAAGAAACAAGTAACTGCTGAGACTGCCTAAAATCTTTAGTCCTGCTCAAATAATAACGCAATTGCCTGTGTACATCTAAAGTGTGCAAAATCTTTTCCCCTTTATTTTGAGGATCTGCAAAAACGTAGGCAAATGAATAGTTTGGTTTAAAGCCACACTAGAAACCACCTTAGGCATAAAGGAAGGATTAGTGCGTAATGATACCCTGTCCTTATGGAAAATCAAAAGGGCTCTACTGCCATAAGGGCCTGCAACTCAGACACCCTTCTTGCAGAAGTAATAGCCAACAGAAAAGCAGTCTTCCATGACAAATATTTCAATTCAGCAGTAGCTGCAGGCTCAAAAGGTTGTAGAGTAAGTTTTTCCAACACAAAATTGAGATCCCAAGCAGGAGTAGGAGCTCTATTGGGGGTCTTATATTCTTTGCCCCTCTAAGAAACTGCTTGAACAAAGGATGCGAAAACAAAGGTGGGTCACAATCATAGTGAGCTGAAATTGCTGCAGCATGAATCTTTATGGAAGAGAAAGACAAACCTTTGTCCAATAATTCAGTAAGATATTGAAGAGCCACACTCAAATTAGGCTCTGAAATCTCCAAATTCTTTGCTGTACTCCAAAATAAAAATCTCTTCCATTTTTCTGCGTACACTCTCCTAGTACTAGGCCTTCTAGCTTCCATAATCACATTTAAAACTTGTTGAGGAAGCGGAGACCTACCATGCTTCAACACAGAATATGCCAAGCTGTGAGATGAAGAGATTGAAGCTTGACATTGAGCAGATGACCGTCCTTCTGAGATAACAGATGAGGAATCAGAGGTAAAGGCCATGGAGGCTTCTTTACAAGACTCCTTAGAAGTGGGTACCAGTGTTGCCGAGGCCAATCTGGAGCTATCAAAATCATCCTTGGCCTGTCCTGTCTGACCTTTAGTAATACCTTTGGAAGAAGAGGTAGAGGTGGAAAGGCATAGACATGAAGGTTTTTCCAACTGAAAGACAGAGCATCCACTTTCCAAGCTGTGTGATGAAACCCCTTTGTGCAATACTTTGGCAGCTGGTGGTTTAGTGGAGAAGCGAACAGATCTATGTCTGGAGTTCCCCATGACACTGTCAATTTCTGAAATACATGAAGATCCAGTTTCCACTCGTGGGGATCCATGATTTGTCTGCTTAATACATCTGCTAGGGAGTTCTGTGCTCCTGGCAGAAACCTTGCCTGAAGAGTCAGTTGCAGGCTTAACGCAGTCTCCCATAAAATCATTGCTTGCCTGCATAGAGGATAAGAATGTGTTCCCCCTTGCTTGTTGATGTACCACATGACAGTTGTGTTGTCTGTCAGAATCAACACCTGCCCTGGAAGAAGTAACTCCTTGAACGCCATCAATGCAAACTGGACTGCTAACATCTCCTTCATGTTGATATGTAGATGCTGTAGTCTGGCAGGCCACTTGTCTTGTATCCACTTTCCATTTAGATGAGCTCCCAAGCAGTGTCCGAGGCATCTGTCGTTAAAATCTGACTCGCCTCTGGCCGGGTCACAGAGAGTCCCTTGTTTAGGTGACATTCCTGAGCCCACCACAAGAATTCCTTTTGAAGGCAAGGTATTATTTGAATGACAGTGTCCAAATCTTGGCAGTGCTGTGTCCATACATTTTGAGATACCATTGCAGCTTCCTCATATGCAGTTTGGCATTGGGAAGCACCAGAATACAAGATGCCATGAACCCTAATGCTTGAAGGACTGTCCTTGCAGTCAGCACGGACTGATGAGATAGTTGATGGAAGTAAAGTGACAGACTCTTTTGTTTGTCCGGGGTTAAAAGGCCATCTGGGCTGCTGTATTCAGTCTCACACCCAGAAAGCACATGTCTTGAGAGGGTACTAGACTGGACTTTATTTCGTTCACAGAATACCCTAGGCATCTTAGCACTGCTATGACATATTCCAGATGCTGTAGAAGGTGTTCCTTTTCTTGAGCCAGAATCAGGCAGTCGTCCAAGTAAGGATAAATTTGAATGCCTTGAAGCCTGAAGTAAGCTATCACTGGAGCCAGAACCTTTGTGAATACTCTGGGCGCAGTAGATAAGCCAAAGGGCAATGCAGAGAACTGATAATGAAAATCTCCAGTTCGAAACCGCAGATACTTTCTGCAACTTAGCCTTATGGGCACATGAAGGTAAGCTTCCTTGAGATCCAAAGTTACCATCCAGTGATCCTTGCCCAGCAGAGGTAACAGTTGCTGTAACGTCAACATCTTGAACTTGGGAATGTCCAGATAAGTGTTGAGGATAGATAAATCCAAAATTGGTCTCCACGTGTTCCCCTTCTTTGGTACTAGGAACAGGCGAGAATAAAATCGAAGCCCCTTTCTGACACAGGGACTGGCTGAATAGCCCCTATCTGGAGTAACTGAGAAACTTGCTTGTGAGCCTCTTTTCTTTGTGGAGGAGGAACATCTGGCATGCCTTTGAAAGGGGGCATTGTGTGGAAATAAAATCTGTACCCGTGATGAATGATATCCCGCACCCATCTGTCTTGAGTGATTAAATCCCAATTTTCTTTGAAAAGAGACAATCTTCCTCCCAAAGGAGCTGCCAGACGAGAGTCCACTGGCAGCTGAAAAGGCAGGTCATTGGTTCTGCTTACGAAAGGACTGACCCCTGCCCTCACCAGAAGTCTGAGCAGGTGAACTGTCTGATCTAGGCCTAAACGAACCTTGAGCCCTGCCCCTACCACGTCTAGACCTACCCCTAGACTGGGAACCATAAGCAGGATATGTCCACCCCTTAGCAGGCCAATTTCTACTAAACTTGGAGGCTGCACCTGCAAAAATCTTTAACAGTCTGCATAGACTTAGCTTTGTCCTCCATTTTCTTTAAAACTGCTTCCACAGGCGGTCCAAACAACACATCAGACTGTAAAGGAGCATCCAAAATCCTGGTCTTAACATGCTCAGCTAAATTCTGATCCTTCAACCATGCATGTCTGCGAAGAACAGAACTAGTAGCAGCCACCCTCGAGGAGGCCTGAACAGCATCAAAACCACACTGCAAAGAATGCTTACCCACTTGTTCAGACACATGAACCAAATCCAGCAATTCTTTACACTCAATACCTTCCGCCAAAGCATCCACCTTAGATTTCAATTGTGAAAGGAGATAATTCTGATATTTCAGCATATGAAATTGACAATTCAACGCCTCATGGCTAGAGTGGAAGAAGTATATACTTTCTTACCCCACCTATCCAAAGCCCTTGCCTCTTTATCAGAGGGTACAGGATTTTTAACCACAGAAGCTTTAACACCTTTAGGCCCCTGAGAAACAGTTTCTGGGTCCGCCCTGGGACTCTTAAACAAATACTTATGAGCTTCGGGCACCCTATAATACCTATCAGGCTTAACAGGAGCAGGAGGCAAGGAATCAGGGTTCAGAGAAGCCTCTGCAAAAACATCCTCCACCACATTCAACACAGGAGGAATAGCTAAGGGCCTATGCTGGGGCAAAAACAAGAATTCCCTAAGCCTTTTCTGGAGTCAGAGTAATCTTGGCCTTCCCATTTAAAGTGCTCCCTCATGGAGTGAAGAGTCTCTGAAAATGAAAAATCCTCAGGAGGAGAAGCTGAAGGAGTGGAATCATCCACATCAGAATCAGAATAAGTAGGAAACTCTTGCAAGTCTTCCACAGAAGACTCTGAAGCCTGTGAACACTGTTCAAAAGTATCAAACTCCTGTTCCACCCTAGGCCTCTTATCAGGTGGGGGCATAGAACCTCTAATCAGAGTAATCAAATCTTCTGCCATTTTAAGCATATGTTTCTTAGGCACAGAGCCCGAAATGCTAGGAGAAGCCCCTACAGAAGCTGAACTTGGCCTTCCTCTAAAAGAAGCTTTGGCAACAGAAGGAGAGGCCCTAACTACCTTGGGAAGAGAGGGAAGAACAGTAACCTGAGAAGCCCCTCAGCCTGGCCTACCTCCTGAGAGGGCACATCCTGTAACAGTAAAGTATCTGCCTGAGACTCCATAGAGACTCCTGGCAAAACCTCTGGCTCCCCTGAGCCTTCTAAAGGACCGCCGTCCGGGACTGGCGGTTCCTCACCCCTAGACTTCACTGTTTTGTCCTTGCGCTTCTTAGATGAAGCAGGCCGGAGCATCCGACGGCATAGTATAATTGCAACGCTTCCCAAACACTAACCTAGCACAATCAAGCCTCCTCTTAATAGTGCGCTTGTTAAATCTAGCACAAGAGCGGCAACCAACAACGTCGTGCTCAGGCCCTAAACAAGGTATACACAATGTATGATAATCCCTATGCGGTATCTGCTTCCCACAAGAAATACAGTTATTCACTTTTTCTGACATCCGGTTAAATACTGAGGCAAGAAAAACCAAAATGTTCTAACGGGTTACTTAGCCAACTCTGTATTCGGTCTGAAACTCCGGTTTCGGAAAATCTCAGAACGCCAACCTGCACTCGCAAAATTGCTTCTGCATCGGACCATGCGGCAAAAAAGACTGAGGAAATGACGTCGGTCATGCGCATTAGTACCCTGACGTACTGACGTCAGTCTAAGGCGCCATGACCGACGTCAGCCTTATACTCTGGTATTCGGGCCGACTGGGACGCGGACTATACCCAATTGTCAGGACTGCAGCAAGGGAAGACGAAGAACATTTAGGAAGATATATGAATTATCACAGGCAAGAATTACAGTGGGAGAGTTCCACTACTATAAGATGCGTTTGAATAGAGGAACCAGGAAGGGGTGTCTTTCTTCCCCAGTTATTTGGTTTACATTTAGAGCCATTGGCAAAGAAAATAAGGGACTCAAAAAGGATTTAATTGGTATGCTAATCAAGAAAAGTTGGCTCGATCTGCAGATATTACTTTGTACATAATAAATCCAAAAAAAGGACATCTTGTGACAGTTTCAATTATTTTGGGGATATAAAAGTAATGAAGATAAAACAAAGGCTATAGCCATAAATTATGTATCTATACACAAATTAGTGATGCACATATTTATGGGAGCATGATAAAATTAAGTATTTAGGAGCATGGATTAAAAGACTTCTGCTATGGCAGCTAAAATATGTTATAAGATTTAACAAAAAATACAAAACTGTATGTTATAAGATTAAACAAAAAATACAAAACTGTATGCTCTTTTTATGGACATGGACAGTAAGATACAAGTACTGAAAATATTTTTAGTGCCTTCAGTTTTACATACAAGTCAGGCATATATGTTTATCAACCAGAACAGAAGTTGCAGAGAACAATTAATAAGGAACTGAAGGGTACTTATATATTATCGCAACCAGATTTTTGCGATAATATGGCTTGCTTCCCGATCAGTAAATATGTCTGTTTACCTGGCTGAAATGGAAAACGATATGTTTTCTTTAACAAAACTACTACAAAAAAAAAAAAAAAAAAAAAAAGACAAAACCTACAAAACATACTGTTTCTTCGTGCTCTTTACTGGCGGCAAGTCGCTTCTTGGCAAGGCTGCCCACTGAACGCTGTCAGCCAATGCCGTCAAAGAATGGTCATACATACCAGATTTGTGCGATTCTCTCGCAATCAGCTTCCAAATCTCTGATAATTCCTGACATTATGGACAAACAAGTCTTTGTCCTTAATGTCATGATTTGGGACAGTTTACAGTATAACCTGCCAGTCTTTTTGCACTGTCCTGCAAATCAGAGTGGAGACGACCCGAGCAGTATGTACTGGCTGGCTCTGGAAGTTGGTTGTGAAACAGCAGTGCCCCCCCCCCCCAACTGTTATGCTCCATGATGTGTGTTTAATGATAAATAAATCACATCTATAGATGTCGCGTTTCCCCCCTTTTTGGATGGTGTGGGAACTGTCAGTTGCTTTTCACCCCTTTTGGGCTGCTAGTTCTGGGGAAGGAAATATGCTGCAGACGTGGCTCTTTGCATCTGGCCACAAAATGTCATCGCTTGAAAGCAGAATGTATCTTTGCTATCACTATGCCTTTTTGGGATCGGCTTTTGGCCAAGCCACAAAGAATCACAGTAGTTTGTTCAAAACTGTTTACATTCAGTGAGGTTGTGCTGTGATTGTGATTCAGAGTAATTTCTCCATTTCACATACTTCTGCTGTGTTGTGTGCACACACAACAGGACTTGGAAACGTAGTATGACTGACATGATGTCGGGAAATGGCATAGGTGCAGTCATTTTTCAAATACTACACTGTTCCTACCTCAACAAAGTGTTTTTAAAAAAATAAATAAATAAATAAAAAAGATAACATTGCCTGCGTGATTCTGCATACATTTCTGGTTACAGTCACACACAGGGAAGCAAGCGGTATTATCGCAAAAATCTGGTTGCGATAATACGCAAGTACCGAAGGAATTTAGCTGGGAATGGAAGAGGACAAGAGTTCAGTTGGATAAGCGGATCCCCCCAACAGAACAAGGTGCTTTAGATTACCTGATCTGAAGAGATATTTTAGAGCTACACAGTTAAGGCTCATATACATAACATGAGCAGAAGGTTATAATTAAAGAGGAAAAGGATGATGTTAAAGCTTGGGGGTTTAAGCTTGGGGGTTAGTTCAAGAAATAAGGAGAGAGTGGGATTTTGGATACAGATATTTAAGCAGAGCAAAAACCACCATACAGAATACTATATTCATTAAGTTGCAGAAAGTATTCTAGGAACTAAACCAACATGGGAATGGAAAAAGGAGATTTTGCAAATAGGGATGTCTGTATGTAGGAATTTACTTGAGAAAATTGGCAAAGGAACCAAGGTACTGGGAGTAGATAACTAGAAAGGGAAAGGTAACAGAGTGGGAGGAGGCCAAGAAGACTTCCTACCAAGAACTGATATTAGAGCACAGGCAAACAGAAAGGGATAGGAGAGTCCTAAAGGAAAGAGCTACTCTGGCAAAGTTTTTAACTGAATCTGAAACAAAAGTTGCTATTGTAAATGGAATAATTGGTACGACATAAAATATTGCATGATAACTATAAGAATAAATCAGAAGCGGTTAGAAAAGTTTGAGAACAGAGACTGGAAAAAACAATTTATAAGGAAACAGTGGCAGGACATGTATGCGACTCCTAGTATACAACAAAGTCCAGAAGGTGCAGGATTTTTGCTTGGAATGGTTTGTGTATACAGTTTACACCAAGCAAAGTTCAAAGAATTTTACCACAGGTAGACAGCATATACTGGATTTGTGATGGGAAGAAAGTAGTGACTGGGAACGTGTTTGGGAATGTAATGAGTTGGCAGGTTTTAAAAATCCCCTACAAAGCACTTTGTCAGAAATATTGGGGGAGCAAGTAGCTGTAGCTATGGAAATGCTTCTTTTGAGCTGGAACACAGGATTTCAATTGTCTAGACATAGTAAGGCCTTAAGTTTAATGTTGGCTGCCAAAAAAAGCAATTACTAGAAAACAGAAATCAAAACCTAAAGTACCGAATGTTGTAGAAGAACTAGAAGGATATTTAGAAAGGGGAAGGAACACATTACACAGAAATAAATGAAATTTGTGGGAATAATAATAGATCCAAAATAATGTTCTGGAGGAGACGAGAGGTTTAAAGGAAGACAGGAATTGAGCAATGTATCTAATTGTTGGACTCAATAACAGGTCTTACAAAAGAAAAAAAAATTGTATGTAATATATAATGTATGCAAATGGAAAAACGTCAAAAATAGTTATTTTCTTTTCTATTAATGCATGTAAACCTATGTATTTAGTGTTTTAAAAATACTCCATTCCTAGCCACCGTGCCATTCTTCATAGCTCTTTCGCAACTCACTTCACTGCAGCTGTGAAACCAAATTCTTTGCATGTTGCAGTATCCCGTTTTTTGAAATGTATTGTATTCAGGACGCTGCTATTCAGTTCTTCACAAATTTATCTGTTGCTTCAAGTTTAGTTTATTGCTACACTCCCAAGCTGAACCTGAAAAAGGTCCATCTAGATCAGTGGCCTAATCCACTGAACAAATTCATAAATAAACAAAATCCACTTAGATATACATCACTTAAAAGCTGTTCAGTTAGGTAGAGTTTTTCATCAAGTCACATCTGAGGCTAAACCTCTTCACCTTGCTATTGTGAGTATATAAAATCTATGCATACACTGCCAATCAAACACCTATACAGGAAATGATCTTTACAGGGTGACACAGACTTATTAGACGGTTAAAATGACAGAATAAGATTTTAAAAACTTGATCATTGAAAGAAAAGCAACAGGAAGCCATGGCAGGCTCTACAGAAAGTTTTATGCGAAAAAGAGTTCTTGTCTTTGATTTCAGAGAAAAACTGGTTCTGAAGCGAATAAGGAGTGCTGAAATGAAGCAAAAGAAGCTGTGTGGAAGGTGAATGACTGAGGTCAAGAGCTCCTCTGTTAAAGACCGTGTTAACTACCACTGTTTGAAAACAAACACACACAAGATTAGGTCTTCCACAGAAGTGATTAACCTCTTTTCTCTTTCCAGTTCACAGTTCTAAACGTAACAGAGATGCCCCATAAAAATGGCATTGGGTCTTCAGACTTCTTAAAAATGTAATGAACAATGATGAAGATATATATGCTGAAGCCTTACAGAGATCTGCTGAATCCAAAAAAGCTCAGAAATCCATTTACAGTAGACTTCAAAATGTCTGACAATGAGGCTCAGCAGAGTACAGAAAATCTATGGAATAAGGTATGCTTAGTAAATACTAAATAAGTTATTTCTGATGCCTGACTGAGACTCATTAAAGACTTCATAGCCACTAGAGATTATGCATTCTGATCATGTGTAGACTCCAACTGCCACGTCAGTATCAACATTACTGTTTGAATAATGGAGTACAGTGTACTTCTGTTAGCAGAGATGTCTGCACCATAAGTAACTTCATTGCCAGTAGGGCTTTTCCTACTGAGTAAAGTAAGTTTTGTATTTTTCATTACTGTATATATTGCTTAGCTCTGTATGCTGAGCAGCATATTAGTGGGAAAAAGGAATTGCTGTGCTGTTGGGCATAATTGTATGCGGGTGGGGTTCCATAGGTTATACCACTGGGACCAGACTGTAAACCAATGATGATGTATTCCTCAAATCGTGAGCAATCAGGGAAGGGTAATTTGCATTTCTGCTCCATACATGTACTGTATACCATGTTTTATGCATCACAAAGGTTTTTAGTACACCATTCTATAACATTCCAGTCCTGCTACAAGGTGCATCATTTTCACAAATAGCATCCTAAGTCTTTATCAAGCACACATTTTACAACATTGTGATTCTGATACAGTTCGTTCCCTTTCAGAAACACTGTCCTGATCATTTGATTTTTGGCCCCATAGTCAGTGTTCCTGATGCATCTACCCTGTGCATCTGGTGGCCTTTCTGATGTTACCCTTGTTGGCTGTGAAATAAGTCATACCTTTTATTCATTTCCATCATACCTCTCAACCTGGAAACATCAAAAATCTGGACAAAGGCCCATGAAAAATAGGTACAAATCTGTATGCTGATTAACATACAATTTGCATACATAATTCTGTAACTCCGCCCACTCCGATGGAATTGTGGGGTTGCAACTTTCAAATGTAAACTGAAGAACAGACAACCAAAATATGGCCCTAGACCCTGTAGTAAATAATAATAATTGTTTTTAATGTGTAGCAATGATGTTCACTGAGAAGGCAGAAGATGATGAGCCTTAGGAATTTGTTTTTGATGACTTGCAGTATGTGGATTTTATGGTAAAAGTAGGGCATTTAATGGTAAGCAATATTGTAATCTTAGCAAAAAAATATTATAGTTTGCTAGGACCTCCAAAAGTCATTCTCCATGGCCTACTGATCAGTGGTGGACCCCTTTCAGTTTGCCGGCCTTCCCCTCACAAAATCATGGTCGAATGGGGCCTCCACAGCCCTCCCCCGGGCCTGCAACCATTCCAATGTCCCATTACTTGTCTATTTTGCCCCATTTACCACAAACACTGTAATGGGAATACTGCTTTATTTCTACAATGATATGGATTTCATTTAAAAGTTTTATTTTACATTTTACAGTACAAACACTAGCAGACATCTGCTAACAAAGCAATGCAGTCTCACAATAAAAGTAGACTTAGCATTAAAACTTCTCTGCCCTTGAAACTCACATTCATTGAAACAGCACTGAAACCCAGATTCAAAGAAAATGCATCTGGCCAGTGGCAGATAAAGATTACCTTTGGGCAGGTTTCAAATCATAGGTCTCTTGCACACGAAACATACATGTGTTCTTTGATACACCTTCCTGATTGCATTAAACTATATTCCTTGTATAATGCAGTACAGTTGTTAGAGGGCATTTGAAATATATTGTTTTGAATATTTTTCCAGTAAACAATGAAACAAAATGCATGAACCTATAATGACAAAACTGCCCAATTCAGAAATTTCCATCATAAAAGTCTGCTCAAACTTCTACAATCCACCAGTACCAGTAAATGTGCACAATGTCTGCGTAAGTAAAATTCATCTAAATAATTCACATTTAAAGACATCTGTAACTAATGAAGGTGTTGCTGCTAGCAAACAACTTTATATTTCATTGTTTCATCTACAAATAAAGTGCCTGTTGCCTTTGAGGAATAAATTGCCTATATTACATTAAAAAATAATAAGCTAGTACTATTGCAATAGGGAATGGATGGCAAACAGGTTCATTCTAGTTATTGCCGTCAAAGAGGACATTCTCAGGACTGCAGCATCCACCCCCTTTAAAAGTACAACATAGGACAGTATCAGCAATGATGCATCTACATACTGTGGGAGCAAAACCCGCAACCTTCTGCATCAAAGGCAAGTATTTTGCCTGTTATGCTACTAACAATGCAAGCAAACTTGGCATAAGCAGCACTAAACTTTCTTTCCCTGAAGCTCTCACAGCTCCTTCTAAAATACACTCAACTGCATCTCTCAACTTTGCAGCACAAGAAATCTGGAAAAAGCCAAAATTTATTGGGGGGACAAAAGCTGAAAAACCAGGGACACATTTAAACATTGCTTTTATAATCTTGGAAAGTTGCTAGAATAAAATGTGTTACCACCATGCGTTTCCTGAAATACAGGAAGACAAACTTAAATGGCTATCATTTAGTGAACTCAGTTCTCTCATAGCTCTCAACCTCTTAGCAAAAAAAGCCTGGACAAAGCCAATAATGGGAGAATACAGCCTCAAAAACAGGGACAAATTTCAAATATTGATCTTATAAACTTAGAAATTTGCTAGAATAAAAGGTTATGTGTTTTTCTGAAGAATATGAATTCTGAAATTCAAATGCCTGTCATTTACTGAATTCAATCCTCACTGACTTGCCACAAAAATCCAGTAAACCACAGCTTTTATGAGGAACAGTTACAGACATACCTCTCAACCTCTTAAAGTAAGAAATGTTGACAAAGCCATAAAAAAAGTGGGACAAAGGCCCAAAAATAGGGACATTTTTAAAATATTGTTCTTACAAACTTAAAGTTGATAGAATAACAGGTTTTGCATTAGCATGAAATTTCTGAAGGGTATGAGGTTGTTGTTTGTCTTTTGGCTTTTCCTGGTTAGGGGTCGCCACAGCGGAACTCCGGTCCGCGAATGATTGGCAGTTGTTTTTTATGGTGTCAAGTTGCCAGCCCGACCCCCAACCTTCAACAAAGGCACGCCCATTCAACGCATGTCTTTTGAACGTCCACTCGACCGCGGGGAGGACATGCAGACTCCACACAGAATTCATTCCCAATCCAAGCTGAGAATCGAACGGGAGAACCTCTTGCTGTGAGGCAACAATGCTACTGATGCACCACCGCGGCAATTCTGAAGGGTATGAGGTCTGAAACTCAAATGCCTGTCATTTTCTAACTTAAATCTTATTTGCCAGAACACAATTTTATGAAAAATAGACTAAAAATATGAGGCAAAAATCTGGACATTCTGCGAAAAGCTGTACAGTTGAGAGGTATTACACAGACTGCAATAACTGTCTGAAAATAAACACATACAGTGGACTGTCAGCAATAACTGACTAAATAACAACGCATGTACATTGTGTCTCGAACAGCGATAGTGTGTGGGTGGTGCAGTTCACACCTGCCCCTGTTTTACAGTACAACAGACTATTACCTCTGCTTTTAAGTGTTTTCCTCTTATTTACAGATTCATAATTTAAGTTAACTATTTTGTCACTATGGTTTGTCAAAATCAAATGTAAAACTGAAGCACAGTTTTACAGCAAAATGACGGCACAAACATACAAAACTCGCTTGCATTGTTACACGTACCCAATGGAAAATAAGAGAATGTGGTGTTAAAATGGAAAATTGTCTGGATTCTGTAGAATGCTCCGAGGAAACAAAAATCAAAAGCTGTTAATGGACCTTAGCTTACAACTGACTGTTTCTATGGAAACTGTAGCAACTACGGGAGCTGAGCCAGACTAAACTTCTGAGACAGACCTGCAAATGACAAGTTTTTTAACGTATGAACACAGTAAACTTACGTACTACAGAAGAAAAATTCATAAACTGAAATGTACATCACAGTCCATTCATTATGTGATGGTTCCAGTTTTACTTACAGTTACAAGAGCAACCGATTTGAATCAAACCAATCTGCCATGCATTCAACGGCCAGTGCGATGGAAAACGGAATGTGGACTAGATGCTTTATTTAGTCAATAACACACATGTAGTTTAGAGTCTGTTCAGTTATTTGTATTATTGCATTACGCTGAGAAAGGAAACTCGTGAAAACCTTTACTGAATACTGATATAATAAGGATATACAGTACAGACTTCTTACTAAAGTCAGCCCAGACAGAATCTAAAACATGTAACATCCTTAGTTGCAATAGATTGATTTGCATTCAAAATCTTAATAGTGTGAAGCATGCCTCTGAACTGATACAAATAATATCCCCGAGTTTGGCTCAAAGTTCTCTGTCCCTCTCCCTCGTCCCTCCTAAAATGGTGATTTTTGACAGAAAAGGTAGTAAGTTACTCTTAATAATTAATGATAATTTGTTTCAAGTTATACACTTCTTGTACTGTACTTCAGAAAATTTACATCCGTCATGATATACCAGGATAAAATATAACAAATGAAACCTTTACCGGAGACACAGTGCACTACAGAAGTAGCTGCCAGAACTTGTATAAAGTTAAATTGCAATGTAACAGCTCTGGTCACTCATGTGCTGCTGTTGCTGTTCCAATTATAAACAACGTGCATGGTAAACACCGAAACCAGGAACATAAAATAATACACCAGGATTCCAGGACAAAAAATATAATAAAACTGCAACAGGACAGACTGTGCAATGTCTGCACTACAGAAGTAGCTGGCAGAACTTGCGCAGACTTAAACAGCAATATAAACGGCTCTGGGCGATCACTGCTGTACTGCTTCAGCTATTCTAATTACAAAAAGGTGCTGTAAACACAGTCCGAGTCTCTGACAGGCTGAGAGTCATCACGTTTTAACAATTTTTCCCTTAGATACAACTGTAGTACATTAGTGTAGTCCTCATCTTTAGTACAGCTCCATCTTTAGTACAGCTCCGGTCTAAGTAGTATTGCTAGTGAGCTCTGACCTTTTAAACCACCAGCCAAAAATCCCCATCAGAAATATCCATCTACAGAGCACCTCCTAGATCAGTCCTGAAATCACCCCCTTTGTGGTAACTTCTTCTAGCAGTAAAGGACATTTGGTCTACCCTTGTTTCTCCTACCAGCCACCAGCCTTGTTGACTTGGGTCTCCTGAGGCAGTGTAGCAACTGCCTCATGTACATGGACAACCCTCTACTAATAACTCATTCTCGTACAGAGTGCAGGAACTCTATCTACACCAAGAATCTTGAATCCCTGCTCTCTCGCACTCAAAACAGTAACACTGAAGAGGTTGTCACAACTCAACCACCACTAATCATGCACATACACCCAATGCATAAATCAACATATGCATTGGTTCTCTCAAAAAAATAACCAAAACACCAGAGGCCTCCAAAATAAGACACTCCTACAACTAACACAGTTCCCGCAGCACCCAAGACACACAGCAGCACCAGTGTCTCACCTAACAAGCCCTTAAGGCATAAAAGTTAAAAAGCAAATTTTCTTGTCACTGTAGACTCCACAGTGAGATACACATATGTCCCACTCATCAGGTTACACAAGGAGAAAGTCAGTCAGTTGCCTGTCCAGTAGCAGGATTCATCAGATCATGCATGCACTCAGGTCTCTCGGCAACAAGTACCATTATGACTCTGTCATAGCTCATATTGGAGTGAATGAATTGAGATGTACCTCACTGGACTACATGAAGAGAGACATGATTGAGCTCTATGTGGCCCAAGCAGGTATGTCCCTAGCCTTGAGCAGCATATTACCCTCACCTACAATGACACCACAGTATAAACAAAAAAAAGAATGATTTCAATAACTGGCTTAGTTTTTGGTGTCATTCAAAGGGGATCCAGTTTCTGTCAACCTGGGATGACAATGTCGACAAACTTCGCTACTTTGATACAGACAGTTTGCACCTGACACCACTAGGCTTTCAGCTGCGGGCAAAGGCTCTTGCTTCCCCTATAGTGCTATTTTTAGGCAAGGTCTCAAAAACAAAATTGCTGACATGCACATTGCCAACAAACCAAAAACTGCACACCCTGGAAGCACTTCTATAACTGGAGGACAAACCAAAAACTGCACACCCTGGAAGCACTTCTATAACTGGAGGACGTACTGCAGATGCTTGTGCAGTCACGGAAACCTGGTTCAAGACCTCATAAAGTATCCTGACCTTGCAAGGCTACAATACTTTCCACACCCTCAGACTGAAAAACAAATGTGTGAGAACCAAAGGAGGCGGTGTTTCTATCTATGGAGATAAATTCACCTCCTAACTAGTTAAGACTGGACAACTCCATGGAGTTACTCCAAATTCAGATCACCGTGGGTAAGACACCCATTCAAGTCATAACAAGTTTTAGATCCCCCTCCATGGAAGACCTACTTGACCAAACTGAAGTCAGTCCAAATACTGCCAAGCACTCCAGTCATAGGGGATTTCAATCATCACACCATCAACTGGGAAACGTACTCAAGCCCTAATTCAGTAGTGCAAATATTCCTTAACTTTTTGTTAACTCAAATGCCCTGGAACAAAATGTTCAAACCCCAACAAGAGGAACAAACATACTAGATCTGGTCCTCTAACATGACAAACAGATGCAACACTGCATCTGTCGACCCCTCATTAATTAAATCTGACCACAAATCAGTCGCCTTCGAGAACACACAAAGGGCGAACCAAGACTAAAAAAACTTCACCAAAGCAAGAGCCAAAGTAAAAAAAAAAAAAAAAAAAACTGCCCTGGTGGACATCTAGCATCAATAAACTTTACAACAAATGAAAGTTGCTGTCTAAGACAAGCAAGACGAGGCCCCAACAAATGAAAAGCACCCTTCTCAGCCTCAACGGGGATATAAGACAACATGTCAAATCCTCCAAGGCTAATTTTGAGAAAAACTTGGCAATTGCAGCCAAGAATAACCACAAGGCTTTTTATACCCATGTACACAGCCTAAAAGGGTAGGACCCAACCATGTGCCAGACTAGTGACAAATGATATCACACACTGATCCCGCAGAGATGGCAAACCTACTAGCGGACATATCTGACAAAAATGTCACTCCTTTTTCCCCTCCAAACTTGTCAAACCTTTCTCCCAATCCCCCCCCCCCCACCCTACATATCCAAAGAGCAGACGATGAAAGCCTTGTCTAAGGCAAAAACACAGCCTCTATGGAACCAGATGGCATCCCAGGCTGTCTTCTAAAGCATGAACTAGCATCACCATTAAGCACCCTATTCAATCACAGCCTAACCACTGGCTTTTTTCCTGCAGAATGGAGAACAGCAACAGTTACTCCCCTCCACAAAGGTGGCTTAACAACAGACCAAAAGAATTACAAGTTTGACCAGCCTCATCTGTAAAGGCATGGAACATATCATCATGGACCTCATAAAGACATAGGTGACCTCCAAACCCTGGATCTGACCCAATTCGGCTTCATCAATGGCAGATCCTGCCTGTTAAATCTGGTGGATATATTCGAAAATGTGACCAGGGCCACTGGCGAGGGCAATCTGTGCACACAACATATCTGGACTTGGCAAAGGTTCCTGACACAATTCCACACTCGGGCATTACTGATAAAATTAGAAAACTGAACGTAAACCCCTTTGTCGTAAGATGGGTTGCCAACTGTCTCACAAATCGGTTAGATGCTATCAAAGTGGGTGACTCCACATCAACCAACAGCCCGGTCACCAGCGGGGTACCACAAAGATCAGTGTTGGGCCCCTTACTGTTTGGCATACTCAGAAGTTCAAGCCAAAACTAAGTGGATGTGGCTGACCAAGTTTGTGGAGGACTGCAGACTGGGTGCAATTACTGAATCCTCAAATGTCAGTATACTTCAAAAGGGTCTTACACAGACAATGGGTGCCTTAGTCACAGTCTCAAACTGAATGCAAAGATATGGCACCATCATTCTCTAAAGCAAAAACAATGACCCTTCACACTATCAAAATTAACAACAATACCCCAAGTACCCATGAAGTAGTAGTAGACTGCAACCTTAAATTTGACCACCATGTGTCTACTGTAGTAAGGAAAGCTTTTTACATAGCACACTTGATTAGCAAAGGCATCACATCTGGAGCAAAGGAGGTTATAACCCATCTACACTAGTCACTAATTAGCCCCATAATGGAGTGTAACGCCCTTTAGGCATGTACCATACAAAGCATCTGCAGCAATTGGAGATACCTCAGAGGTTTCTAATTAAGATCATCAAGGGACTCCACAACATGCCTTACACAGACGGACTAAAGTCGATGTCACTATACTCCGTACTGTACAGACTTATTATGGGAGACTTATGCCTGGCTTACACAAACCCCAACAAGAGGAACAAACATACTAGATCTGGTCCTCTAACTTGACAAACAGATGCAACAATGCAACTGTCGGCCCCTCATGGGGCTAATTAGTGACTAGTGTAGAGGGGTTATAACCTCCTTTGCTCTACAGGTGATGCCTTTGCTAATCAAGTGTGCTATGTAAAAAGCCTTCCTTACTACAAACCTAATGAATTTTCTGCACATCCGTAAATCAAACAGGACTAGAACTATCCATTCCAGGGATCTAAATATGGCCTGTGACTTGAATAGGGCATGCTGAGGGACAGATTTGTCTCCCACTGACTGCTGCATCTTTGGAATAGGCTGACAATTCATGTGAAGCAGAACACCTCTATGACACCATTCAAAAGAAACTTGGATGAGTGGATGGAGCACTATAAATTCTTACCAGGGATAGCACAGACAACCCTCCTGGACATGGACAGTCATTACCAAATACTACAGTCAATACCCAGGATTGTATCTATGGTATTACATTGGGAAGAAACGGCTAGGCTTGAAATGACCTCCGGGTAGATAGCCTAGTAACCTCCTATGATCCTGTGATAACATAATGATAGCTGTAAGGTACATAGTGTGCACCATATACAGAAATAGATGTAGTATCTATACATTTAAAAAGATGGTAGCATTTACCATGGACTATGATCTGTTACTACTCAATATTAAGGTAATTAAAGTAAAGCTTCTGATGAGTATGCACTACGGTTGTCAGCCTCTGTGCAGCCGAAAATGAACTTTGCAAAGAACTAGTTTTACATGGTATCAGTAATAAAATCTACTTTTGACACTGAAAGCTCTAAAAGAAAATTAACTTTGATTTTGAAACAAATAGGGCAGAACACTGCTTATTTCTTCTGTCACAAAAAAAGTGCACAAACCCCTGTTGTTTTTTGTGTGATATAAAACAATGAGCCCACAATAAATCATTTTAAAACATTTCCCACCTTTAATGTGACCTATAACCTGTACAATTCAACTGAAAAACAAATCTGTTAGGGGAAAAATTATAAAAACTAAAAAACATACAATAAGCTGGTGGCATAAGTGACCACATCCTTAAATACTTTGTTGAAGCACCTGTTGATTTAATTACAGCATTCAGTCTTCTTGGGTAGGAAGCCTATTAGCATGGCACATGTCGTCTTGCCAATATTTGCCCACTCTTCTTTGCAAAAGTGTTCTAAATCTGTCAGATTGCGTGGGCATCTCTTGTGCAAAGCCCTCTTCAGGTCAACCCACAGATTATTCTATTGGATTTAGGTCTGGGCTCTGGCTGGGCCATTTCAAAACTTTAATTTTCTTCTGCCAAAGTCATTCTTTTGTTGATTTGGATGTATAATTGGGGTTACTGTCATGTTGAAAGGTGAAATTTCTCATCTTCAGCTTTCTAGCAGACACCTGAAGGTTTTCGGCCAAAAGTGACTGGTATTTGGAACTGTTCATAATTCCCTCCACCTTGACTAAAGCCCATGTTCCAGCTGAAGAAAGCAACCCCAAAGTATGATACTGCCACCACCATGCTTCACCATGGGGTGGTGGTGTTCTGGTGATGCAGTGTTGTTTTTGCGCCAAACATACCTTTTGGAATTGTGGCCAAAAGCTCAACCTTGGTCTCAGACCATAACACATTTTCCCACATGCTTTTGGGAGACTTCACTTATTGTTTTGCAAGTTTTAGCTGGGCCTGGATGTTTTTCTGTGTAAGAAAAGGCTTCAGTCTTGCAACCCTACCCCATAGTCCAGACATATGGAGAATACGGAGGTTGTTGTCACATGTAGTACACAACCAGTACTTGCCAAAAATTCCTGCAGCTCCTTCGGTGTTGCTGTAGGTCTCTTGGCTGGCTCCCTGACCAGTTTTAGTCTCGTGTTTTCATCAATTTTGGAGGAATGTCCATTTCTTTGCAACATCACTGTTGTCCCATATTTTCTCCACTTTTTGATGACCGTCTTCACTGGTGTTCCATGGTATTTCCAATGCCGAGGAAATTTTTTGTACCCTTCCCCTGACTGATATTCAACAATGAGATCCCTTTGATGATTTGTAAGCTCTCTGCAAACCATGGCTTTTGCTGTAGCAGGCAACTGAGTAAATGTCAGGAAAATCCTACTAGAGCAGCTGAACTTTATTTGGGGTTACTCAGAGTCTCATTAATTGATGGCAGGTGTATACCCAAGAAGACTGAATGCTGTAATTAAAGCAAAAGGTGCTTCAACAAAGTATTAGCCTAAGGGTGTGCACATTTATGCAACTAGCTTATTGTACTTTTTTTTTATTTTTTATATTTTTCCCCCTAACAGATTTGTTTTTCAATTGAATTGTACAGGTTATAGGTCACATTAAAGGTGGGAAAAGTTTTGAAAAGATTTATTTTGGTCTCATTTTTTATATCACAAAAACCTGGCATTTTAACAGGGGTGTGTACACTTTTTATATCCACTGTATGGCCCTTGAGCCCAGTTTAATTTAATAAGGGGAGATGACTCGTGCAAAGTGTTTCAGAATATGGTAATAAAATGAATTGGGGTACTTTCAAGTTAAAAATGCTTGCCAACATTAATAATGCCCCTGTGACAAGGCAACAATCAAAATAGTTATAATCATGATAAAGTAGACATTGTTAATGTCTGGAGCTTAGAACTCTCAAGCAGAGAAGTCTTGTAATGTAGGGTTGCTCTAGGCCTAAACAGTAACGCTTACTGTAAAACATCCAAAGAGTGGCAACAAACCTTATTTAGCTCTGACTGCAACTGAAAAAGATATTTGTTGATATAGCAAAACTAAAAATCTGCTGCAAACTTGCGTAGCAGAAAACAAATTGGTAATATGCATAGAATTAGCAGTCAGTATTTCATGATTTAACTACTAAGCTTATACTATTTATATGGTAGGGAATATAGACCTAGCAGTTAGGACGTGCTACATAATGTCTTGTATAAGGCTGTCAAATAACAGCACATCTGTGAAGCCATGCTATATAACGTAGAGTAAATGCATTTTTTCAAGAAGAAAAGAAATTCTCAAGCAAATGCCAAAATTGCTTTCAGATTAGCCCTTTTCTTCCTACTGATTTTGCAGAGGACTAGCCCCAAGCTGTTAATTGTTTTGGGCTGTTTTTGCTGTTTGTGTACGAGTGTTTTTAAATCAATTTGTGTCATTTATGACCCAATGGCTCAATGTATAAAAATATATATATATCTCTTTTTATATTGAAGTGTATAGGTTCATAGGTGTGTACTAGGTTAATGGCCCTTGAGCCTTTACAAGCCTTATTTCCTGTCAGGAAAAAATATAAAAAATGAAAAAACGTACAATAAGCTAGTTGCATAAGTGTGCACTCCATTAAACTAATACTTTGTTGAAACACCTTTTGATTTAAATTACAACATTCAGTCTTCTTGGGTACACACCTGCCATCAATTAAAGAAACTCTGATTAACCCCAAATAAAGTTCAGCTGTCCTAGTAGGATTTTCCTGACAGTTACTCAGTTGCCTGCTACAGCAAAAAACATGGTTTGCAGAGAGCTTACAAAGCATCAAAGGATAATCAGGACAAGGGTACAAAAAATTTCCACAGCATTGGATATACCATGGAACACAGTGAAGACAGGCATCAAAAAGTGGAGAAAATTGGGACAACAGTGATGTCGCAAAGTCCCTCCAAAATTGATGAAAAGACAAGATGAAAACTGGTCAGGGAGGCTGCTAAGATGAAGGAGCTGCAAGAATTTTTGACAAGCACTGATTGTGTGCTACATGTGACAACAATCTCCCGTATTCTCCATATGTCTGGAGTATGGGGTAGGGATGAAGCCTTTTCTTACACAAAAAAAACATTCAGGCCTAGCTAAAATTTGCAGAATACATCAAGTGTCCCAAAAGCATGTGGGAAAATGTGTTATGGTCTGATGAGACCACAATTCCAAAATGTACGTTTGGAACAAAAACAACACTTTGCATCACCAATAGAACACAATCTCCACAGTGAAGCATGGTGGTGGCATCATGCTTTGGGGTTGCTTTTTTCAGCTGGAACTGGGGCTTTACTCTAGGTGGAGGGAATTATGAACAATTCCAAATACCAGGCACTTCTGGCCCAAAACCTTCATGCCTCTGCTAGAAAGCTGAAGATGAAGAGGAATTTCACCTTTCAACACAACAATGACCCCAAGCAAACATCCAAATCAACAAAAGAATGGCTTCACCAGAAGAGAAGAAGTTTTGGAAGGGCCCAGCCACAGCCCAAACCTAAATCCAATAGAAAATCTGTGGGGTGACCTGAAGAGGGCTGTGCACAAGAGCTGCCCTCACAATCTGACAGATTTGGAGCGCTTTTGCAAGGAAGAGTGGGCAGATATTGCCAAGTCAAGATGTACCATGCTGATAGACTCCTACCAAAGGAGACGGAATGCTGTAATTAAATCAAAAGGTGCTTTAACAAAGTATTAGTTTAAGCATGTGCACACTTATGCAACCACCTTATTATACTTTTTTTTATTTTTTTATATATTTTCCCCTAACAGATTTGTTTTTCAATTGAATTGTACAGGTTATAGGTCACATTAAAAGGTGGGAAAAGTTTTAAAATGATTTATTGTGGTCTTATTTTTTTATATCACGAAAACCTGGCATTTTAATAGGGGTGTGTACACTTATTATATCCACTGTATACGCATGTACCTTCATGCAGTAATAAAATGCATGTTATCAAAATTTACATCATGGGTCAATGTATCCTCATGTAAAACACAGTACTGTTTTTGCCCTTTCATATACCTTCACAAGTGACCATCAGCTGCTTGGTGTTGTTCTAATAGCTCCTTAATGCCCCAGACATGACCCTCCGGTGAAAGGACCACCACAGACTTTAGCAGATTGGGAAAACAGAAGCAGAAACACAGTAGCACCTCTTGTCTACTTGTATCGCAGACATTTTAGTTAAGTACTGCTTGGGAATTGCGGTGGTGGTGCAGCGGTAGCGTTGTCGCCTCACAGCAAGAAGTTCTCCCGTTCGATTCTCAGCTGGAGCACCTTCTGTGTGGAGTCTGCATGTTCTCCCCGCAGTCGAGTGGCATTCGAAAGACATGTGTGAATGGGCGTGCCTTCGTTGAAGTTTGGGCATCGGGCTGGCACCTCGGCACCATAAAAATCGACTGCCAACATTAGCAGACCAGAGTTCCGCTGTGGTGACCCCTAACCGGGAAAAGCCGAAAGAAAAACAACTGCTTGGGAAAGTTGATGTAACATGCACAACTAGCTTACCTCACCACATATACTGAATTCAATGGCTAGCTACCATGCAATTACAACCCTACCCCATCACTAGGGGGATTACAGCCATACCCTATCACCAGGGGAAATGCTACATCTCAGGCAGAAATCCCACTCTCCATCCTAGAATGAGAAAATGACTCGACTCCTTATCATCTCGCCCTCCCCAAGTCCTCCAGCACCCGAGCTGCTAAATGAACTGCAATCGTCTGGGTTGCAGTCAGGGCTCAGTCCCTTTGTGTCATGAAGCTATGCAGCACAATATTATTTTTATTACACATAAAAATTCATTAACTTGCAATGTACAACAGGCTACAGTGATGTGACATTCCAGAATATGAAATGCAGAAATACAGTAAGAAGACTAGTTATCTTGTGTGAAATTTAGGCATAGAAGCAGCACGTGTGGTAGGAATAGGTGGAATGACATCACTACTGGTGTAGTGCGTTAGCCAGGTCACTGCGTTTTTTATAAGCAGGTAAGGAGAATGCGCCACAGTAAAAAGAAGCCAGATAAGATGCAGAAGAAATGTACACACTAGAGGTTGCAGGAATCAACAGAATCTGGTGATGAAGCAAATCAGACTTTTCTGCTGCCCCCATCTGAACAAGAATGATGCAAATCTGCAAACAAACAAAGGAAAATGCCCTCTTGGGCAGCTCTGAATTGCCTTCCTTTTTTCAATTAAAGAAAAAAAAATGGAGACAGGAGTGCCCATATGTGTTGAGTTTCTGGAGAGGCAGATATATGGTGACCATGCATGAACAGCAGTAAAAGCAACATATGCAACAAGAAACATTAAGGCTGCTGGCTTGGCTCATTATAAATCAGTCCACTGTTAATGATACTTGTAAGCCAAGAATGACTCATATTACCTGAAATCTTCAAAATTGCAAAATTTGCATATTTGTGTGCCTTTTATTCCTCACTTCACCACACATCACAGTGTGGGTATATACTAAGTAAGTTTAAAAGGTTTGCTAATTATGAGGACGGTACTCACGCTCATCCCAACAAATGCATGCACACAAGCCAGAATCACACAGTACTGAATTACAAATATCCATCTACAATGTGGTCCAACTTTCACCTAGAGAAAGTTGAGAATCATGAGACAATATAAATTTTGAATCCAATGTAGCACAGCTCTGTGCAATACAACATTTTCACTTTCATGCTGACACATGATGCTCTACTTTGGGTGAATGGATGACACAGCAAAAATGAGGTTTAATTACAGAGGTGGCAGATGGTCAGCTGGAATGTAATAAATGGGGGGGGGGTTAAATTTGCATGGCAGAATATAGTGCACAGATCTGTCTAGTATCTAAAAGGCTGTATTAAATTTATTATGCTAAGGAAGTATTATTCTGTGATAAGAGATTAGTAAAACGTTACAGCCATGTATATGCAAGAGGAATGTTTTACTTCATTTTACATATCCATAACTATCATTCGGTGCGTTGTTTAGTGGTGAAGCAATATACAGCAACACAGTTTTCATTTACAAAGGTTAAGCTGTAATGCCATATACTGAGAAGTTATAAATAAAGGAAAATAAGAATGATTTCTTCCTTTCTGGCAATCCAGTAGCTTTCAAGCCTCCACTACCCACTTAACTGATCCACTAATTCTTGTCAAGAGGAGAAGCATCTAGAATTTTGGGATATCCACAGGATTCCATATCCCCTTCCTCATACTAGGGCAGTTCCTTTAAGGAGCTGCAATCGCATCTATATCATATTATCTTATGTTCAAAATATCGAACGGCTACAATATCGAGAATGCCGTTCATCTAAACTGTTCTTGTGGGGGGCTGTGCCCCCCACTAATTATATATACCAACTCCAAGATCGCACTACAGTGAGGAAAGGGCAAATTTTCTGATCCTCACTGTATGGTGATCTCACAAAAATCTTTTCGCTGAATGGCATTTTCCACATTGTAGCCGTTCTTCTTCTTCTTGCTTTTTCCCATCACTAATTTTCTTCCCTCCCCACCAAGGTAAGGTTCCTCTTCCCCTAGCATAGTATCCTCCATAATACATATACGCACACACATATACATATGTATATGTACACATATTTTTTTGTTAGCCTGCATTTTCTGCAGTCAAATGAGCAGGCATCAGTCTTACCGTGGTCTAATAATCCCTCCCAAAAGCCAGAGATACCTTGTTCCGCTTATCTAGTGTTGGGTTCATCCCTAACATCAGCTGTTCTCTTCATCCCAACATTATAGCAGACTCCACACTCTTACCCATCTGCTGGTGGTACCCCTGGCATTATCCCCATCACCCTGTATGGTGTTGATAGCCAATGTTTGTTTGCCCAGATTAACAAATCTCAACCCCACATGTTTTCACACCAGCCCTACATCTACCTCCCCACTTATATAAATCTTAATGTAATCTTAATGTCACTCACCCAGAAGCATATCTGGGTCCCAACAATACGGAGTCCAAATATACAAGATCATAATTAGTAGTTTGCTACATAATTCCAAATACTCAATAAAAGGTTGCTGTCCTTTGCCTACTACCTATGATTGAAATACGCATGTCTAAACAGTATTCTGGGACATCAAATTTCATCTCTGACGAGTCAGACAATGGTATGGCTAAATATCTCCTGCCATTAACTTTCTATCCTGCCATTAAACCTTTTGTCTAGCAGACTACATCTGAAGATGGCTTTTGGCTTAGCACCCCCCCCCCCCCTCGGCCCTGCACAGAGGTGTGTGTGTGTGTGTGTATATATAAACCACACCACACACACACACACACACACACACACACACACACACACACACACACACACACACACACACACGTGAATGCTTCTAAAGTTCATGTTTGACAGCTTTGAAAAGTGTACTATTTATATCATTATCACCATAGTTCCGGTTCGACTCTCAGCTAGAGCGTCTTCTGCGTGGAGACATGCATGAATGGGCATTCCTTCGTTGAAGGTTGTGCATCAGGACTGGCAAATCTGTACGTAAAAATCAACTGCCAATCATTAGCGGACCGGAGTTCCGCTGTGGCGACCCCTAACCAGGAAAAGCCGAAAGACACAACAACATTATCACCATAGTTAAAAGAGTATAATTTTCACCGTATTTGCATTTCTCTTCCCCTCACTTTCCCTTTTTTTTTTTCACATACATCTTTTTTTCTCTATATATATTTATATATATGTATATATATATATATATATATATATATATATATGCTATAGGCAGTACAGCAATCTATATCCATCCTACTGTAAGGTCTGTCAGCCCCCCATAAGTGGTAAAAGCAGCATGGCCACCACCATCTATAGAATTTCCCACAGTATCTGGGACCCAGCTTACCACTTATCGCCACACCTCCTGCATTATCTACACCACCTGCTTCGGGCAGCCCTGCACCAGAAGGTGTTACAGTGGTACCGACCTGTTGCAGTGTGAGTGGAGGTTACACCTTTGTCACCCAATCAGCAGCTGGCATAGCTTGTGTGTAATATCATTGACGAGCGCTTGGATGCCAGCATCAGCCACTAGGAGACATGCTCCAGCAACTCGCCGAGCTGCACCCCTGCCAAGAAATGGCTCCAACTTCAGAGCCAGGATCCAGTGCTGGTAGCACCTAGAGTAATGTGTGATCTCCCACTGTGTCTCAGCTGGCAGAGTCCACATCCACAAATAAGCAATCCTATCCCCCAGCGTGATATTCCCCTCTCCTGTTGGTTCTACAAGCCTTCCCCTCAACATTGTCGGTGTTCTCCTCATACCCTGTCAGTCATGTTTGTCTTTACCTTCTACTTAACCTACTCATTTTAACTTCTTCCTACTGCTTTCCCCAACTTTTCCTTCTTTTAGGAAAAAATGGGCACATGCCCCACAATTACATATACACGTACATACACACACATGTGCACGCAAACACACACACGTATACACTTGCCTCCTATCCCACCTCTGTCCTGCTCAATCCTTAGTTGATGACCATCAGTTCTACCCTCTGCTCGCACCCTCTTTTCATATATTTATGTACTCCCATTTACAGCTTTAATCTGGCCAAAAACTAAAACACACCACAGACATGTCCAAAAAGGTTCACAGAAGCGAGGAGATGCAACACTACTCACTGTCTAGTAAAAATGAAGCCTAATCAACATCAAGTTATATGTATTTCACCCTTAATTGCCATCAGCAGTGCAAATAAGCCAAATATGAAATGGAGTGAAGCTTATGCATTTAGTCTGACTGCCTCCATGACTCAGTTTATTCATGAAGTGACTGTACAATATCAGTTCACTGGGTGGATGCATCTAATCCTCCAGGGATGTATAGGTCTGTTTTTTCACTTTTCCGCTTCCAGTTTGCGAATGTGCAACATTCCCCCGACATTTATCCCCTGGCACCTTCAGAGCTCAAACTTGTTAATGCAGTGTTTGGTAGAATATCACAGAAGACAGTAATGGGTTCCTATCCGCTCATGGTTGAATAGTTTGTTTTTTTCTCTCATGACATTTTCGTTAAAGTACAGGTAACTCATAAAACTCTGATGTCAGGACTGATGTAGATTGGTACATCCTGTAACTTTACTGTATCACATCTATTCTGTTTGCGTGTTTCAGATTAATATCAGTCTAACGTGTGTGAATGTGTGTGTGTGTGTGTGTGTGTGTGTGTGTGTGTGTGTGTGTGTGTGTGTGTCATATCCCCCTATCCATTCTGCTCTGCATCCCTGCTTTGGTCAGCAGCTCCCTTTGCTGTCTTCCAAGTAATCCTAGTCTTTCTTTGAGACATTTTTCTGTATAACTGTTGCCTTGAGTTACAATAACTGCTCGACACCTTAGCGTGTTGACTAACCTAGATGCTTGTGCACAGGCAATGTTTACAACAGCTGCTCATACTTTACTCTGGTCACAGGTTGATCTTAGAGTGCACTTCTTGAGAGTCCCTATTGTAGCCACAACGAGGACCTGCTTGTCACACACTGACCTTGCTGCATGCACTGTTAATAAGCCTCAAGGGTAATTGTACACGCACTGTGAACAGTATTGGCTTGGCCATGATAATGGAGTTTATGAATTCCAAACATGACCTTTAAAACTCACTCCTGTTATGTTTCAGCGGCTCAGCAGGTAGCGCATTCATCTTTTGTGTTGTAAGACCAGACGTTTGTCGGATCTATACCCACTGTAGCAGGCTGCAATGTGGAAACTGTAATGAAGCATAAGGGAGTTGATGCACTCCTGAGTGTGCCATCCTTCAAATGAGAAGTTAAATAAAGTTTGATCTTTGAGTCAGTGGTAATTCAGGTAGTTGCAAAAGCTCCCATGACAACAGACCTGGACTAAGTCCTTCATCAGATTTACCAGTTTCACATCTCATAACATTTTTACAGCAAAACTAGCCAATAACAAGTTTGCTCGGAACCACACATCTAACTTAAGTTAAAAATGACATGAAAGTTAATTATATTAGCAATACTGGTTCCTTTACTGTGTTTAAAATACTATGGATACATCTAAATACTTATATCGCAAAGATAAAATAATAAAATCAAAAAACATGTATAACAATCAAACACAAAAACTTTAATAACTCCACCTGATCAGAAAGTCCAGCCAAAGGTGTTATCCAATCACATCGGAATACAAAAAGATGTTAAGAACATCAACACATTGGTTCTCCAGCTGTACCAGTCAAACAGTCTAATCCAAAATATTGTCCAATCATTGAAATAGCATAGCAACTACCTAACAAAACCAATGCCACATACTATTCAATTTCGGCTCCAACAGCATAACATAATTACTGATCATGCATATCTAACTCCTAAATCAGCCAAAGAAAATATCATATATACATGTTGTGCTGAAATCGGCATATATATCTTAAAGGCATAACACTTAAAAATGTCAATCCAATTTGTTGCGTTTGTTTACCTATGGAAACACATTGCACTATATACACTATCCAACACACACTCTTAACATAAAAAAAATGATGAATAACCTATTGATCTTTGGGGACATATAACTGAAAGTCAATATTCCAATTCTTTCAATGAGAGTCAATGGCAACGAAGTGCTGTCCTACACAAAATAAATCTCAAAAGTCCAATAAAAGTGTTAAAAACGGTATGAATGTCCAATCATAAAGATGAAACATCCTACCAATCAAATACGATAAGTAATCTTATCCTACCAATCAAATACGATAAGTAATCTTATCCAATCCAACATTGTCCAATCAACTTCCAAAGTAACGTAATTGACCAATCAAATAGTGATGTTCATTTGTACAGTTCAAATATATGAATGAACAATATCAATAAATATCAAGAATACAATCAGACCACAGAAGTCTTATCATTCCACACTGACAATATCGGTGGTTGGACTATTTGGCTAAACAAGTCGAAATGCAATAAAGACGACAGTAACTTATTTATACGAATTGTACAATCAGAAGATCCAAACCAAAATACTGCCAATCACTGATATAGCATTCAACTCAAGCAGCATACCAAGCTGCCTAATAAATGAAACCTATCTAGAATGCCGATCGAAAGTATATTCATGATCAACCAATAAGGGTATTATGTATTCCATTACATATTCTGTTCTATACTATTCTATAAATAAATCAGCACTTGCAGACAGAAATACATAGCTAAAACATATCACCTAAAACAGCAGGCCAACTCGTTACGTGCATTTACTTGATGGAATACAGTGCATGACAAATGCTGTCAGATAAAAACTCTAGCAGCATGAGTTTGGACCTTTTGAATATACAAGTTAACAATCAAAAAGCCATACACTTAACATTGATTACAGTGGACTGTTGTCCTTAACAAAATTAATTGTCCTGATCATCCAATAAGGATAATAGAAATGGTGTGAGTGTTCAATCATAAAGTTAAATCAACTTGCCAATCAAAATAATACAATGCAAATTCTCATCCAATCGCAATTTGCCCAATCAATTTTCAACAGAAAAGCATACCAAGCCAGTCAGTTAAAGATTTTCATTCATATAGTCCAATCAAGATGGAATAACCTCCTGTTGCAGTTTCCTTCCTTTTAACACAGTTTTATGGAAAGATTAGTATTTAAACCTGGAAGTATAACGGCTTGTAAAGCAGCTATCCAATTAGATTCATATTGCTTAATACCCCACCTCTTTTACTAGGAGATAACACTTGTATAGCCATAAAACTAAATAAATGTAGAGGGTTATCTACTATTTGCTTATGGAGGGGATTCTTGACATCTTTAAGCTCGATGTCACTAACATGTTTACAAATCCTCTCACGGAACTGCTGATCACATCTTGTACCAGTTACTATATAGGAAAAAACTGGAGGTAGCAACATGAACCAAATGTCTCGTCATACAGTTAGCAAATTGTCGGCACAGATGCCTAGTGCCAAATATTGGATGTACAAAAATATATGATGTGCTTACAGCACGAACATTGAATGCAAACATGTTAGCGACATCAAGCTTAAAGATGTCAAGAATCCTCTCTATAAAACTTACAGTAGATAACCCTTGACATTCATTTAGTTTTATGGCTATACAAGTGTTATCTCCTACTAAAGGAGGTGGGGTATTAAGCAATGTGAAACTAATTGGATAGCTGCTTTACAACCTATATACCGCCAGCTTTAAATGCTAATCTTTCCATAAAACTATGTTAAAAGGAAGGAAACTGTAAAGGAAGGTTATTCCATCTTGATTGGCTTGCTATGCTTTTCTGTTGAAAATTGATTGGGAAATTACAATTGGATGAGAATTTGCTTTAACTTTATGAGTGGGCACTCGCACCATTTCTTCTATCATCCTTACTGGATGATAGATGCAATTCATTTAGTGAAGAACAATTTACTGTAATGAATTTTAGTTTATGGCTTTTTGATTAACTTACAGATTCAAAAGATCCAAACTCCTGCTGCTAGAGTCTTTATCTAACAGCATGCATCCTGCACTGTATTCCATCAAGTAAATGCACGTAATGAGTTGGCCTGCCATTTTAGGTGATATGTTTTAGTTATGTATTTTAGCTGCAAATTCTGATTTAATTTATATAATAGTATAAAACAGAATTTATAGTAGAATACATAATATCCTTACTGATTGATCATGAATATACTTTTGATCTGCATTTCTAGACAGGTTCCACTTAACAGGCAGCTTGGTATGCTGCTTGAGTTGAATACTATATCAGTGACTGGACAATATTTTGGTTTGGCTCTTTCAATACCTATCGTCTTTATTGCATTTTGACTTGTTTGATAATACCTGTGATTGGACTATTTGATTGGTCAATGTGGAACAATAAGACTTCTGTGGTCCGACTGTATTCTTGAGGATATTTATTGATATTGTTCACCAATATGTTTGGACCGTACAAATGAACATCACTATTTGATTGGTCAAGTATGTTACTTTGCTGGAAGTTGATTGGACAAGATTGGATAAGATTACTTTTTGATTGGTAGGACGTTTCATCATTATGATTGGGCATTCATACCATTTTTAACACTTATTAGATGATTGAGATTATTTATTTTATTTTGTGTAGGACAGCACTTTGTTGCCATGGAATTTCATTTAAAGAATTTGAATATTGGCTTTTGGCTATATATCACTGAAGATCAATAAGTTAATCATCATTTTTTGATGTCAGAGTGTGTGATGGATAGTGTATACAGTGCGATGCGTTTCCCTAAGTAAACACATGCAACGAGTTGGATTGACGTTTTTTAAGTAAGTGTTATGCCTTAGAGATACAGATTTCAGCATAACATGTATATAGGATATTTTATTTGGCTGATTAGGAGTTAGATACGCATGAGCAACAATTATGTTATGCTATTGGAACCAAAATTGAATAGTATGAAGCATTGCTTTTGTTTATTAGGTAGCCGGGCTATGCTATTTCAACGATTGGACAATATTTTGGATTAGAGTGATTGGTACAGATGGAGAACCAATGGGTTGATTTCTTACCATCTTTTTGTATTCCGATTTAATTAGATAACCTGATTGGGTGGAGTGGAATTATAAGGTTTTTGTGTTTGATATTTATTTTGATATATTTGATTTTATTATTTTATCTTTGCGATACAAGTATTTAGATGCAGCCATAGCATTTTAAACATAGTAAAGGAACCAGTATTGCTAAAATAAATCAACTTTCATGTAATTTGCAACTGAAGTTGGAGGTGTGCTTCCGAGCAAACTTGTTATTGGCTAGTTTTACTATAAAAACGTTATGAGGTGTGAAACTGGTAAATCTGATTAAGGACTTAGTTCAAAAACACTCATTTTATGTTTTGTTTCATTGCTGCAATTTATTAAAGGATTTTACGCTCGTGACAGTTGCTGCATTTTGGCCTTTACAATGCAGTTGTGTTCTGTGGTGACTTTTTGGTTGCCTTTTCCCTCATTTTCTATTTTAATAATCACACACGCACGCACACACACACACGCGCACACACACTTTTGTTGCTTGGTACTGTCAGGCTTCATATTACACAAAGGCACATGAAAGCTTCAGGGTCATGGTACACTCAAAGCTATAGTAACTGATAGCTGATGTTAGCTTGCCCAACTTGGGGGTAGAGAGGTGGTTCAGCACATTGCAGTACTGGTACCTACTAAACAGAGACAGTAGTGTATGGCCTACAGCATACAGGCAGAGGGAGTGTGCAATGAGCTCTGCCAAGCTGAACTTTCATACGGCATGTACGTGAAAACATGCACTCACAAAGCAAATCAGCCAGCAAATAAACTCTTGGTTGCATGGATTATGACAGAATCTCACCTTGATGATGGGCAACGGGTATGCAGCTGAAACACAGTTAAATGGTCAGCAGCAGGCAGCCAAAATTAACAGTAAAATAATTTTAAACATTTTATGGTGTATTAAGCCATTTAAGAGACGGGAATGGATTCAAGGTTTTTTAGAGAGAAAGCTTCAAGGACAGTCAGGATGATCAAAGTTTGTCTAACAATCCAAGCACTGAAACAGTCCACTGGTGAGGAGTGAAAATGAGTGGCAATGCCAACTTGCCCATCCTGGGGGGAGGGGGCTTGGACTATGTCTTACTGCAACAGATCAGACTACAGGCATACTCTCCATGCAAGATGCTAGGGCATGGGGGATAAGCTACCAAGCACAGTATTACCTTGTAGGTCAGTACTACTGGTGAGCAAACACGTGTACGTGTGCATACACACACACACACACACACACACACACAGCAGGTACCATACCATTCCAGCTGACCAACCAGGGGTAATGTTAGAAGCAGAAGACAAACAGAACACCCCAAAGGATGAATCGTGTTAATGATCTCATACTGTATTTTCCTATGTCCATTCCCCTTAAAATGCCTGGAAGTTGGGGGGGGGGGGTAAATGCATCAACAGCAGTGGTGGCTCGCGCCACTGGACTGCAGCCCCACCCCCAGTTGTGAAAACTGAAAAGAAAGAAAAAAAGAACATTTTTAAAAATTAGAATATTTATTTGTATAATACATACATACTAGTGTTGTACTCGTATTATACTATACTTGGCTGCAAGTCCGACTGACTCACTGAAGTCCCAGAACTCTAACTGTGCATGCTCGGCGAGTTCCGGGTTTTAAAAAAAAAATCCAGATTAAAGAAAGAAGGCATCAGTGTGATGCCCAGAAGTCTATGCAGTTACAAACCACATAGAATTGGAAGGGGATCGGACTGCCACTTCCACAGTCATGTATGTGACGCAGATTGCTGGATGGCTACTGATTTGTTTCTCACTTTTTCCCAGCACGCAAAGCGCAGGAAGAGAGAGAGAACCAGTCAGTAGCAGTACTTTCTTTTTACATTGCAAGCATTACAGAGGTTGTACTCCTAAGTTTGTCCTATCGGACAGTGTGAGACTAAGCTGAGAGTTTTTTTTCCCCATCTTCTCTTCTATATTGCTAATTGGTATGTATGCATTTTCTTTATTTGTAATGTGGAGAGTTTAATAATTTATAAACCAAATTGGAAGAAAGGCACTGTGATGGCTTATGCATACTTTCTGCAAGGTTTTTTTTTTTTTTTCAAAATGCAATACCGAAAGGCAAGAAAAGTTTGAAAGTAACGAGTCGCTTCTGCTCTAAAAGACAGATGGTGTCTAGCATCAGGGTGGGAGGATGGCATAATGGTTAAGGTGTTTTCCTTGTAGACACAAAGTGCAAGGTTTGATTCTCACATGAGGTAATTGGCTAAGCTTAAAATGGCCCACAAGGGCAGTTAGCCTAGTACTAACCTATGAACCATTATTTCCACCATGTTAAAGCGTGGATTGTAGGTAATCTCATTTAATGCTTAAGGCTGAAAACAACTTGAGGCTCTGACTGTGGCACCCCTCAAAGGATCACCACAGATTTAGAAATAATTAAAGATTCCTGTAGCTAAAAACATGAGCATGGTGACATACTTTGCTAATGAGACAGCAGATGCTTTAGTTGTTGGAATTTGTAAACTTTAAAACGCGCACAAAGTTCTTGGTAGATGTAATTTCTTCTGTTAAGTATAATCGGAGTGTTGAATGTTACCAAGGGTCATTTCCCACTACTCACTTTTCCATGCCTTGTACAATAACTGATAAATATATCTACACAGTGTCATGAGGCCTTCTGCAGCAAGGATACACACAGGAGTGATAAAGATGGAGGTCTGTTCCATTTATGCTGTGAATGCTAACCAGACTGTTGCAGGAATTATAGCGTGGTTACAATAAATATGTGAATGCATGGGTTTGAAGAACTTCTGGGTCTGTTTCTCAGCTCTATAGTATTGCTTAGAGATGCTAGATCTAAAGTTACAGGTTTGGAAATATTAAGAAGCAAGGGTGTAGCCGGGCATACTCTTAGTACTCCGGGTACATTTTCTTTCTGAGCATCATATCAACATGGCTTTTTTCAGGTCATATTATATCTATAACTGTGTAACTAACGTCTTTAACAACATATGCAATATTTTAATAGTTTTAGGCTGAACAGCTGAAAATGTTACTTACATTTATTAGGTGCTTGAGGGGCAGCATTTTTGAGAGATACGTCCATTTTTAAGTGAAAGGCATCCAAGGGTGTAGCATTAACAGCTTGTTATGCCCATGATGACTGAATTCATATGGACAAAATTAAATTTCACCTCGATTGTGATTGTGACAACTGGATTAGTTAAGCAAATTAAGTCCTTCTCTGCACTGGTTTTATTTTTGGCATTTTAATGCTTGAAATCTTTTACATGTTGTTTACTTACCTAGTTTTTCTTTTCCCGGCTATTTACTGCTTGGCTTTTGGAAAAAATAATGGCTTCAGATTACTGGGTAATACAAGTATATTGATATGACTAATAATTGTAAATGATAAGAAGACAAACTCGGTTCTGTTTTGCAGTAATAATCTTAACAATGGCTTTCCAGGAACTCTCCAATCTTTGATCTGCACATTGAAAAACACATTTAAAAGGTGTAATCATTTAGGTTCATAGGAGGTTACTAGGCTATTGGCCCTAGGGCCTTTATAAGCCTAGCCATGTTATACCCTTGTTCCCTTATTGACCACATTGTGTGGTCTGTATTTGCAGAGTGAGTCTATGATCAACACCAACTGTCCTTATCCAATTGAGACGTACGTGATACCCCAGGGGTAAATTTACGGTCCCCCTTCATGCTAAGTTATGCTTAAAGAGGGTCAATGAAGAGCTCTGTTTTACTAGAACTGGGAGTTTGTTCCAGAGCTGTGGCAATCTCTGGGAGACATATCTGTCTGTCCAGCATGTCAATGTCGCAGGCTAGGTTAAGACCCCTAGAGCAAGTGAATCTTGTCCTATTTGACTGCAGATGTGCAGCACTTCCATGAGGGCAGGGTCCGAGACAGCTCTGTAGGACAGGCACAAATTGTCTCTCAGCAGCCAGTAAGACACAAAGTACAGTGACAGGACCTTCAGTCTGGCCATATAGGTCATGTGTTGAAGGCCCTGAATTTTCTTGGTAAGAAACCTCTGAGAAGGGAGCACTGTACTCTATTACTGGTCTGATGAGGGATGCCTCCTGCAGCCCACCTTTGACTTGAAGTCACCAGCCGCCACAGATAAACAGGGACAAGGAACCTGATGGTCACAGGGGACAATGGTAGTGGGCAAAAAGAGCATAAAAAGCCAGTACAGCACAGTATCCATGATGGCAGAGATTCACAGCAGGATGAAGTCTGAAGTCAAACAAGTCTAGGTACAACAAACATCAAGTTGCGAACTGGGCCTACCCAGGATTCTGGCAAAGTCACAAGCAGTCAGCCAGCCATACAAAAGTATTTTTAAACATGTTTTTTTTTTTTTTTCTTTCCAAATATGATCATCAGCATGCCTCCATGACCTCTCCTCTTTCATTGGGTCTACTGGGCATTCCTATACTTTCCCAGGCTTACTCAAGCCATGCATGGGGCCAGCAAGGAGATCAAGGTGCAGCATCAGAGTGCTGTCAAGGACCATGTCTGACCCATCCATTTCTTTCTCTCCCCTACTTTGCATATATCTATTTCCCCTAGAGCAGCTGTGCAATGCAGATTAGATGGCATTACCTTTCCACCTCAGAGGGAACTCAACAAGATCCTCTTGCATGTCCAAAGTCTCAACTAGAGATCGAATAAAGATGATAGCCAAGCGCACAAATTCCCTCCCAAAACACAGGCATGCCAATCCTTCCCCTGTCAGCACTTCAGACATTAGAACCACTACTTAAAACTGGGTCACCTGGGCTAACTCCTCTACACCATGGCACTGGCTACAAGCCATAGAAAACTAACAAAAAGTACAGTTTTGTACCTACCATAAATGTAGATGTCCGATAGACATGCAACTGCAGTCATAACGTGTGGGTTGTCCTGCCTCAGGCAGCCCTCGGTCGGCCGGATTCCAAAGTCTGGGTCCGACGTCGGCTGATGTCGCATTTCTCTCAGACGTCAGAGCGGCTGGAGTACATAAGCATCAGCCGACGCCATTTTCTTCAGTGTTTCTTGCCCCAGATGCCCTCCAAGGAAGGCTGTAATCAAATTGGAAGACAAAAACAGGATTCCAAACAAATAAATGAGTAATAAAACAAATACACCATAACAGATATCCCCAGCTAAGAGAAACAGGGATAGGAGTGGACCCTAGGCATACAGGGGTATGGAGGGAGGGAAAATCCGACTGCAGTTGCATGTCTATCGGACATCTACATTTATGGTAGGTACAAAACTGTACTATGTCCTTCAAGAATGCAACTGCAGTCATAACATGTGGGTAGAATACCATAGCTTAGCTGGGAGAGGAGGAATGCTCTAGGAAAAAGATGGTGTGGCAATCAAACCCTGCAGGACTGCCGAAGCAAAGCCTGCTCTGGATCTGGAGTATAGAGGGAGATTGTAGTGTTTGGAGAATGTATGCACGGAGCTCCATGTAGCAGCTTCTAGAATGTCCTTGGTAGGCACCCCTCTTAAGAATGCTGTAGAGGTGGCTGTAGCTCTAAGTGGAATGTGGTCTGACATTGGCTGGAACAGTCTTTCCATGAAAGGAATAACAGAATCTGATGCAATGCCCAATCCATTTAGAAATAGTCTGTTTTGAAATTGCTTTTCCTTGGACTGCAGGGGCGTAAGCTACAAAAAGTTGTTCAGACTTCCTACTGGCCTTGGTTCTGTCCAGGTAGTATCGAAGTTGTCTGTGAATGTCCAAGGTATGCAACAGTCTTTCCCCCTTATTCTCAGGATTGGGGAAGAAGGCAGGCAGATGAATGGCTTGATTTAAAGAAACCCTAGATACCACCTTTGGCATAAAAGTAGGGTTGGTCCTTAATGAAACCCTGTCTCTGTGAAAAATAATAAAGGGTGGTATTGCCATTAGGGCCTGTAACTCCGAAACCCTTCTTGCTGAGGTAATTGCCAATAGGAAAGCTGTCTTCCATGAGAGAAATTGCAAGCCAACTGAAGCTGCTGGCTCAAATGGAGGTAGAGTCAGTTTTTCTAGGACAAAATTGAGGTCCCAGGCTGGCACTGGGGCCTTTCTTGGTGGCTTAATGTTCTTGATTCCCCTGAGGAATTGCCTTAGTAAAGGGTGAGAAAAAACAGAAGGATCAGTGTTGTATCTAGCTGAAATAGCAGATGCATGTATCTTTATGGAAGAATATGAGAGGCCGTTCTTTAACATATCTGCCAAATATTCCAAGATGAGTGGGATGTTCAACAATGATGCATCATGTCCCTTGCTGGTATTCCAATTGCTGAATCTTTTCCACTTTGCTAAGTAAACCTTTCTGGTGGATGGTCTTCGAGCCTCTGTTAGTATCCGCTGACCTTCCTTGGAGAGAGATAAGCTGAATTTATTTATGGGATCTCCCAGGCTGTTAGCTGCAGTGTCTGAAGATTTGGATGCAGTGTTTCGAAATTGTGTTGTCAAAAGTAGAGGCCACTGGGGAAGGGCCCACCCCCTGGTGTGGCATATGCTCCGTAGTAGTGGGTACCAGTGTTGTCTTGGCCAGTCCGGAGCTATTATGATTGACTTGGGTTTCTCTGCTTTGATCTTTAGTAATACTGAGGTCATCAGTGGCAGAAGTGGGAATGCATAGATTGCTAGGGAGTTCCAGTTGAATGAGAGGGCATCTATTTTCCAAGCTTTTGGATGGTATGTCCTTGTGCAGAATTTTGGTAGAAGATGGTCGAGGTGAGAGGCAAATAGGTCCACTTCTGGCTTGCCCCATGTCGAAGTGAGTTGTCTGAAGGCCTTTGGATGTAACCTCCACTCGTGTGGATCTGTGAAATTCCTGCTTAGGCTGTCTGCCAACACATTGTCTTTTCCTGGAACAAACTGGGATTGTAACTGGATGTTTAGGCTCAGTGATTTCTCCCAAAGCTGCATTGTCAGTCTGCAAAGGGGGTAAGAGTGGGTGCCCCTTGCTTGTTTATGTACCACATCACAGTGGTGTTGTCTGTCCGTATCAGTAAATGGCCTTGCTGGAGTTGGTGTTGAAAGGCCTCGATGGCATGCATTACTGCCAACATTTCCTTTTGGTTTATATGCAGATGTGCTTCCTTTGGAGACCATTGTCCTTGTATACACCTGCCTTCCATGTGCGCCCCCCATCCAAGGTCTGAGGCGTCTGTAGTCATGGTCTGTGTTATCTGTGGTTTTTTGATTGACATACCTGTGTTTGCCTGGCTCACCGAAGCCCACCATAGGAATTCCTTTTGTAGGCATGGAATGAGTGGTATGATTGTCTCCAAGTTGTTGCTGTGTACACTGGTACCCACTACTACGGAGCATATGCCACACCAGGAGGTGGGCCCTTCCCCAGTGGCCTCTACTTTTGACTCTAAACACTGCATCCAAATCTTCAGACACTGCAGCTAACAGCCTGGGAGATCCCATAAATAAATTCAGCTTATCTCTCTCCAAGGAAGCTGTGTTGAGACCAAATGCTTTTTAGGTACCATTGAAGCTTTCTCATGTGTAGTCTTGCTAATGGAACCAGGAGAATGCAGGATGCCATGTAACCCAGGGCCTGTAGGAATCTCCTTGCAGTCATCTGGGTGAGTTTTGCTAAACCTTTGAAATAATGAGTTAACTTCTCTTGCTTGTCTTCGTCAGGTAAGCCATCTGAGAGGCTGCGTCTAGTTTGGCTCCTAAGAAGATTATTTGCTGGGATGGCTGCAGTCTTGACTTTTGGAAGTTGACTGTGTATACCAGAGCTTGAAGTAATTGTATGACATAATCCAGGTTTTTTGTCAACATCAATTTGTCGTCCGCTTGTATGAGGCAGTCGTCCAGGTACGGGTAAATTTGTATACCCTGGAGCCTGCAATGAGCAATTACTGAAGCCAGGCATTTTGTGAATACTCTGGGCGCAGTAGATAAGCCAAATGGCAATGCTGAGAATTGATAATGCTCTGGCCCTGCAAGAAATCTGAGGTATCTTCTGCAGCTGTGTCTGATAGGGACATGCAGGTATGCCTCCTTGAGGTCCAGAGTAATCAGCCACGACCCCTTGCCCAGCATGGGAAGGAGTTGCTGTAGAGTCAGCATTTTGAACTTTGGTACTATGAGAAAGGTGTTTAATGCGGACAAGTCCAGTATTGGTCTCCACTGAGATTCTTTTCTTGGAACAAGGAACAGTCTTGAGTAAAACCCCTGGTCTTGATCTTGTTGTGGGACTCTTTCTATTGCTTTCATCCGAGTCAGCAGAGTGATTTGCTTGACAGCCTCTGCCCTCTGATTTTGTGGTAGGTTTGGCATGCCTTGTTTTCTTGGTAAGGTATGAAAATGAAACCTGTACCCTCGGTCTATAATTTCCAAAATCCATTTGTCCTTTGTCAGTCTGTGCCAGTTTTCTGCAAACAGAGATAATTTCCCGCCCAAGGGAGCTTCTAGTTGTTCCCTGGTAGGCGGTAGTAGAGGAAAGTCATTAAGATTGTGGTTGTGGGGCAGGTGAAACCCCTGCGTCACTTCTTTGGTTTCCTGGCTGCCATTGTCGTCCCCTGTAAGGGCCTCTGTATTGGCCTCTTCCTCGGCCACGTCTGTTCTTACCCCTTTGAAACTTTTCTGGATTAGGAAAGGACCAGTTTTTTGAAGGCCAATTCCTACTGAATCTGGGGGGTGGAACCTGGAGGAAATCTTTCACTGTCTGAAATGATTTTGCTTTTTCTTTGATGGTCTTTAACACATCCTTAGCATTTGCACCAAAAAGCTTGTTCTTTTCCAAAGGTGCATCCAGAAGTTTTGCTTTTACATGATCTGGTAGAGGTTGATCTTTTAACCAAGCATGTCTACGAATGACTGCCCCTGTCATAGCTGCCCTACATGAAGCTTCCAGTGCATCATATCCACACTGCAGGAAGTGATTGCTTACTTGCTGAGTGTTATGTACAGCTTCCTGCAAAGTCTTCCTGTCTAAAGGATCAGGAGTAGCTAATGTTTTTTGTAAATCTTTTAAGAGATGATCCTGATATTGTAACATATGAAAAAGGCAATTTAAAGCTCTCATAGATAAGGTAGTGGATGTGTAAACCTTTTTGCCCCATCTCTCTAATGACCTAGCTTCCCTGTTGGAGGGCAAAGGATTTTTTGAGGTGGAAGCTGAAACTCCTTTAGGCCCCTGTGAAATAGTTTCCAAATCAGCAGTATGGGCCCTGAATAAATGGGAATGAGTTTCTGGGACCCTGTAATACCAGTCTGGCTTGGCTGGAGCAGGAGGAAGAGAATCAGGGGTAGCACTAGAGTCAGAATACAAATCCTCCAGAACATCAAGTACAGGAGGAATAGCTAAGGGCCTGTGCTGAGGCTTCTTAAGGAAAGTCCTAAGGAGTTTCCTAGAATCAGAATATTCCTGACCTTGCCACTTGAAATGTTCCCTCATGGTGTGCAGAACTTCCCCAAAAGAAATATCCTCAGGAGGGGAGGCCGAGGGGATGGAATCTTCTGCATCCGAGTCCTCATAGGTCTAAAAAAGCTCTTCCTGGCTATCAGAGTGGACAGAGCCCTCAGAATCTTCATCTGAAGGAGTAGGGTCAGAGGGTTCAACCCGGGGCCTTTTATCAGGAGGGGGCTGGGATCCTCTCTCAGGATGGGCCTGTGAACCTCTAATCATGGAAATTAAATCAGCAGCCATGGACATAATTTGTGTCTCTGGAGTCGGCCGAG
Organism: Protopterus annectens; assembly: GCF_019279795.1. Classification (NCBI taxonomy): domain Eukaryota; kingdom Metazoa; phylum Chordata; order Ceratodontiformes; family Protopteridae; genus Protopterus; species Protopterus annectens. The sequence continues at coordinate 55,475,530 of NC_056737.1, read as the reverse complement.
GTAAGGATTTAGAAGTAATATGCTTTGTTTTGCTGGCTGCCTTAGCCCTAGTGTAGGCCTTAATAGACATGGCCATAGGGGGCCTGGCAGCTCCACGCAGGAGTGACCTTGTCTACAGCAATGGTCTCGGGCATTTCCTCGGTTTCGGTATCCGGAGGAAAATCTATAACTGGCGGAGTAATGTCTGGAATCGGAGTCGTCGGTAATGCGGTGTCTTCGGTTCGGAGCGGTGGAGAGACCGTCTCAGAGGGAACCGGAGCACTCGCGCTAGGTTTTGGCGTGGAGTCGGTAGTAGACGCGGGCCGAGGATGTCGGTCCCGGTCTTTTCGCTTTTTGGGAGTTTGCGATGTCGGGAGATCCGACGGCATGGTGTAAGCAAAATTATCGCCAAAAAAATCTTCAGCGAACTCCGCCCGGCACCTGAGAGTGCGCTTGTTGAAGCGAGCACAGGCTACACAGGCCGAGATGTTGTGGTCTGGGCCCAGGCAAGGGAGACAGTAAGAGTGGAAATCCTTATGAGGTATTTGTTTACCACAAGAAAGACAATTGTTAAGTTTTTCAGTAATTTCTGACATCGGCTGAGGCAAGAAAAGGTCCCCAACGGGGTACTTAGCTTTTTTGATGACTTCGGTATCGTAGAATACAGGAGCTGACCGACCGGCACTTGCGAACTGCTTCTGCTTCGGGCACCGCGTGGCAAGAAAGACTGAAGAAAATGGCGTCGGCTGATGCTTATGTACTCCAGCCGCTCTGACGTCGGAGAGAAATGCAACATCAGCCGACGTCGGACCCAGACTTTGGAATCCGGCCGACCGAGGGCTGCCTGAGGCAGGACAACCCACATGTTATGACTGCAGTTGCATTCTTGAAGGACATCATTGGGTTGGGAATGAGGCCAACCATGGACTCTGGCACAGCCAAGAATCATATTCAAGTCAAGTAGATGTAAGATTGGTTCCAAGGCTTCTCTACTGGATTAAAAAGCCTCACACAGTAACTATAAATGCAATTCATGATGGAGAAAGGAAAGCCCTAAGAAGTACATCACAAATTTAATTCTGGACCACCCTTCTTCAAACTATACAAAGAAACGATACTGGACAGAATAGTAGGTCCCCTTACAAATGACAAGTTCTGCAAGAAAGAGTCAACAGAGAAAATTAGTCAAATAAAAAGAAACTTTGTAGGTTTAAGGAAGCTGTGAAACATATTCCTAGCTTAAATTAAATGCAAGATAATATACTTGATAACAAGAAAGCAAAAGAGACAGCAACAAAAACAGTAATAAGCCTATCACGTGGTCTAAAAGTGGACAGTTAAACCAAGACACATTAAGAAACTGGGATGCACGTGTTCAGGCATTAATCAAAAGAACAAGGGATGGTGTTCTCTCTTTGTTCACAATGGGAGCACACACAAATACTTTACGCAGAAGCACTATTCCTAGGACTGTAATGACACTGGCAGTGCATCCCCATGCACTCTGCGGTGTAAAGGGATGGAGTCTTTACTGTAACCTGGCACTGGAGAAGACATGCAGGGAAGGACAGGAGTGGAGTGAAGGGGCATGTTCCATTCACCTCTACCAGGAAAGGAAGGGTAGACAGCCCTCAGGGCACACATACGGAAATGACATTTCTCTGGTGGAGACCAAGGAAACTGCTTCCTACGCTTGAGGGAAGGGACAGGGCTGCTTGCTGGCAAAGTCCCTTGCAGAACTGAGGCACAACTAGCATGGGCAGCCCATTCCAGGTTCCATTCAGTTCTGCAAGCCCAACTCCAATGAGGAAAATGTACGGCTACACTGAAAACCCACAAACCAAAACTAATGTCTGTCTAAATGAGGCCTCTCCAGGCTGATGCTCATACTGGTGATGGGGAACAAACAGGCTGAACTAGCTAGTTCTTACCCCCACTAGAGGTAGTAACATCCTTGACCTGGTCATTACTAACATGGGTGACCGTTGCTCTACACAATTAGTCAACTCCTCCCTGGTTAGAGCCAACCACAAACTAATCACCTTGGAAATCCACATCTCTCCCACCCGCCCCGCAAAGGTAAACACCATGAAAAACTTCTAAAAAGCTAACTTTGGGATCCAAAAAATGGAGGTGGCTAACTTCACAGCACTCATGCAAATGACAAATAGTTGCATGACCGCTGAATCATACATCAGTGCACTCTACGAACATGTACACAAATGCATGGATTTCGCCATACCCAAAAGAACCAAGACTCCCTTATCAGCCTCAGCAAAAAGTTGAGATCCCTCATTAAATCCTCTAAAGCTAGCTATGAAAACAGAATTGCAGCAGATAGTAAAGACAACCACAAGGCCTTCTATAGTTATGTAAATAATCTCCACGGCAATACCCAAATTTGCTCTGAGCTACTGCACAATGGTACCTCCTTTACTGAGCCAATAGATATTGCCAACATGCTGGCCAACAGATTCAGTGCCAACTTTACCCCCGTCTCCCCCACCAAAGGACCAATCATAATACCAGTAGATTGCCAGGCACCCAGTATTACTGCTGCACAGGTTAAAACAGCACTGTCCAAGACCAAGAATACAGCTTTTATGAGACATGACAATATCCCTGGCTGTGTTCTACATGAACTACAGAGTGAACTGGCACTGCACCTGTGTTCCCTGTTCAATCATAGCCTCATCTCAGGCTTTGTCCCTACCGAATGGCGCAATGCTACAGTTATCCTTCTCCACAAAAGAGGAGCGACTACAGACACTGGGAACTATCGCCCCATTAGCCTGATGAATCGGATATGCAAAGCTATGGAACGCATCATCATGGACCTAACAAACAAGAATATAGGGAATCTCCAAATTCTGGATCTCACACAGTTTGGTTTTGTGAAGGGTAGATCATGCCTGCTCAACCTGGTCGACTTCTTGGAGTCAAGTCACCAGAGCTGTGGATGATGGCAAGGTGGTTCATACAGCCTACCTTAATCTGGCCAAAGCCTTTGATACCATTCCCCACTCAAGAATCATAGAAAAACTCACTAAGCTAGTCATCAACCCCTATATCACTAGGTGGGTTGCAAACTGGCTCACACATAGAACCCACAGTGTGAAAGTAGCCGAATCCAAGTCAGACTGCCGACCAGTCACAAGTGGGGTCCCACAGGGTTCAGTCCTGTGTCCGCTCCTGTTTGGTATCTACTTGTCCAGGCTAACACGAAGGGACTCTGGCTGACAAAGTTTGCAGACTATTTCAAGTTGGTAGCTTTTATTAACTCCCCAAGTGATACTGACATCCTACAGATAGGCCTCACAAAGACCAATGACTGGTGTCAGAACCATGGCCTTAAGCTCAATGCCAAAAAATATGTCGTCATCCCCTTTGGGAAAAACTCGGTTCCCATGAATTACCACATTGATGTTAGTCCACTGAACACATAAGAAATCTGGGAAGACAGGTTGACAGGAACCTCTCTTTTGACCACCACATTGCCACTGTGGTCAGAAAGTTCTTCTATGTGGCACATCTCATTACTAAGGGTTTTGCATTAAGGAAGAAAGAGATCATTGTCTCCCTCTACTCTTCCCTCATTAGGCCAATCATCAAGTACAATGTCCCCCCTCATTAGGCCAATCAAGTACAATGTCCCATTTGGCATGTACCTCACTAGGCACCTGCAACAACTGGAGAGGCTGCAAAAGTACCTCACAGACAGGATCCTAGGTCTTAAACACTTGCCCTGTATGGACAGACTCAAAAAACTCCAACTATTCTCGGTCTCATATCACCTACTTAGTGGCGATCTCTGCTGGACTTACAAAACCATCTCTGACCCAACTCTGTTAGAAATTCTACATCTAAAAAAATCCCAATCCCTCCGCACCACACGCTCCAGAGACCTCAACCTCATTACTACAATCAACAGAGCAAGCTGGAGGGGACAGGTTCATAACCCAGAGACTGCCTGTGCTATGGAATAGACTTCCCATACATGTCAAACAGAGCACCTCACCGGCCCTCTTCAAGAGAAATCTTGATGAGTAGATGGGAAATAGAAAATTTACCCTGGGGATAACTCCAGTAGCTCTACTCGACAGAGGCACTGGGAACTAAGGTCGGGTGGCACAATGGTAGGATAATCCTATGGGCTAGGCTTGTAAAGGCTCCAGGGCGATTAACCTAGTACACACCTGTGAGCCTATGAATACTAGGGGAAAGGGCTAATGGTGAATAGACAGCATGGGCAAAAATGTGTTTTTTTTTTTTTTTGTGTTAAAGTTCAGGATCTACAAAAGAACATGTACTAAAAGAAAACACAACAGTTTATTCTGGAAGAGGGTACACAGTGCTACCTTGAAGAAAAATGTTCCTGTCCCTCAGAGAATTTTTTAGATGCAGGCAATCAAAAAAGGATACTCAAAACAGTGGAGTTCACAAATATGTCAGACACAGCACACCCAACACACATAACACACATATACACAGAAATCTAGTGTTACATAGGAAAAAGCAAGGCACTGGTTAAAAGGAATTTGCAGCTTATCCATTTGACTGGGACATCTACATACTAGGTAAGGAGCCTAATCTGCAGGCAAATTCTAGACCTACAGGCAGACAATGAGCTAATCAGTTTCAAAAACACTTCACTTATTGTTCTGCATTTACAAGATAGCACATTTTTCAACCATATCTTTACATCAACCATTTAAATACATAGAGCAATATCTACCTTTAGAACAAAACATTAGGGTTGTAGCTGAGAATTGGGTCTCTACCAAAATTCTCCAGGTTCTTAAAGCAAGGGAGGACAGCAACAAGAACTTGTACACTAACAAGAATTTGTACACTTAAAAAAACGACCCTAAACTTAGCGTGGCTACAAGTTATCAAATAATACAATTAGAAAAGAAGGGTCTTCTCATGGAACCATTCTGGTGATGCAGCAAATACTAGACTCATCAATGTACCTAACCTTCTGAATCCTACCAGAGGAAGTTTATTTGTGAACCACCGCTTAATTGCTAACAGGTCAGACAGCTAGATACAATGCTTCTGAAAAACGGGCATTCACTAAAGTTCTGGATGAGTTTTGAGCTAAAAAGATAGAGAAAGAGCAGGACTGCTACATTAAATCCTCTAGTATTCAGAAACAAAAAGAAAGCATGGTTATGAAAAACATGCAGTGGTAATGGCCAGAATAAAGGGGGAGGCAACCCTACTACTTTTGCAGAAGAAAGGATTACGAAAGAGTTTGAGGAATGTGAGGCTGGGGGGATCCACCCTATATTACTCAGAATGGAGAATAAGGCTAGCAAAAGAACTGACCACAGTCGAAGGACAGATTTCCTGATAAGTGGAACAGGGTAGATATGCGCCTTCCATTCTCAAGAGTGACAGCACCGTCAACCAGTGTCGACTGGTGATTTCAAATCAAAGGGGGGGCTGCAGGATACAGCTGGATGGGTGTGGTCAGCTAGAAAGGGATGAAGCTATGTTACAGAAATACTCTAACTCGCTAATTATTTTAAATTCATTTTAAAATACAGACAAAAACGTATTACAGTTTTGCAAAGATATAACTACTGCAGTAAACAGCAGGGCAATTTGTTTAATTCACACTCAGCCCCAATTCCCAGTGCCTACCCCACCCATAGTATCTGACTTGATCTTGCAAGGTTAAAAACAAAAACAACAAAAAAAGACAATATTGTCATTAAATTAAGTTTTTTTCACATTAACAGCACTCAGTTCAGAGCTTATGGTTGATCTTACTTCACTCAAGTGCACATTAGTCTTTCAAAGCAAGCTAGAACTGCAGTTATTCCATTTGCACATAAGCATTGGCCTATCCCAACTGCCTACCCAGAAAAACTGCTTTGAGCCTACAAGGTTTAAAATAATGAAAATAAAAGATCAAAGTTACATTACTGTATTTCTTTCACATCACATAACCAAGAACGTGCAAAAAGAAAGTCATCAACAGCCCCAAAAACACATTACTTTACAGTGAATACAGCTATTTAGATTTAATTTACAACTTGTATTTCAAACTTTATAGCATACACACTGATAGACATTTGCTAAACAAAGCAACAGTCTTTCCGTGAAAACAGACTTGGCATTAAAACTTCTCTGCCTTTGAAACGCATTCATTGAAACAGTACTGAAACCCACATTCAAAGAAAATGCATTTGGCCAGTGGACAGTTAAGTTTACCTTTGGTCCATTTTCAAATCATACGCCCCTTGCACACATTTAAGACCATGCAAAAGTTCTTTGATTCACCTTCCTGATTTATTCAATTATAAAATATATTAATTAAATTATTTCCCTTGTATAATACATCAGCACTTGTTAGACCTCATTTTAAATTTATAGTTTTGAACATTTTTCCCAGTAAACAATAATACAAAACATATGAACCACTAATAACAAAGCTGCCCAATTCAGAATATTTAAATCATAAAAGTCCACTCAAACTTCTGTCATTACAATCCACCAATATCAGTCAATATGCACAATCTCTGCAGAAGTAAAAGTCATCTGAATAATTCCACATTAAAGAAATCTGAATCTAAGGAAGAGGTTTGCTGCTAGAAAACAACTTTATATTTTAGTGTTTTCATCTACAAATTCAGTGCCTGCTTCCTTTGAAGAATAAAATTGCTTATGTTAAAAATGTAACCTGGTATGTTAAAATAGGGAATGGATGACAAACTGAAAAACAGGTTCATAGGTATCTCTGTCCAAAGGAGGACAAACTCAGGACTGCAGCACCTTAAAATACAAAAGTATATGCTGTGGGAGTAGAACCTACAGCCTTCTGCATGAAGATGCAAGTGTGCAACCTGTTGTGCTACTAACACTGCTTCAAAAACTTTATACCACAACCCATCTGCTAAAGAAACAGTTGCATAGTTTAAATAGACTTGGCATGAACAGCAGTAAACTTCTCTCCAACAAAAGAAAATGTAGCTAAAATATCAAACATCCGAAAAAGGGTGTAAATGTTGTATCCTCCAAATGCTGTACACCAACTATACATAAAAATCTAGAAGAGTTCACAAGTATAAAACAAGGCATCATAATATGAATAAACGTACAGCTAAATTAGATATCTTTACAATAAGCTGAAAAACCAACAAGTTCTTAATACAAAGTCAGAGGTAATAAAATATAAATGATGTACTGGGAAAACAGTAAGACGCACAAATGAACATGTTTGAATGCCCTATTTGTTAATTCCTAGACTCTCTTGCTTTTTTTCTGCAATTCCTTGTCATTGTTTTCTTTTTTTTTGCTTTCTCTCCCCTGTTTCTCTGTACCTTATTAGACTACAAGCTACTAGCATCATATCGCTCAACTGTCCAGATTTTCAGCGAATGTTCAGATTTTTCCGTCATATTTTTGGTCTGTTCCTCAAAAAATTTGTGATTTTCTGGATTTTTGAGGCAAACCAGTGAGGACCGAATTCTCTAAATAATGACAGGGATTTCAGTTTCAGACTTTCATGTAATTTAGAAAATGCATGATTGGTAACACAGGGCCTTTTATTCTAACAACTTTCCATGATTATAACAGCAATATTTAAAAGGGCCTTTTATTCTAACAACTTTCTATGTTTATAACAGCAATATTTAAAATTTGTTCCTGTTTCGGGGGCATTGTCCCCCATTATTTTTGGCTTTTGTCCAGATTTTTTGTACTAAGAGGTTGATAGCTATGACTAGCATAACAGTGCACTTCCTTCATCTAGAAACTAGGTTGGATCACTTGTCATTGTCTTTGTATTCATGCTATTTCTACCTTTCCTCTCCTGTTTGGATTCTTATTTTTTCTTCACTTTGTGTCCTTCTCACACTCACCCAGGGTTGCCAGACGTCCCTATTTGGGTGGGACTGTCCCGAGATCAGCAGCCTGATCCCGAGTCCCGCCCTGCCGGTTTAAATCCCGGCCAGCCTCCACTTTGTTTGGTTTTTTTTTTTTTTTTTGATTGTCCCGTATACCTGGCATACGGGCCAATCAAAAATTGCTAAACACGGAGCTTCTTATGTTCCGCATTAAACACGAGAAGCTCCGTGTTTAGCGATTTTTGATTGGCCCATATGCCGGTATATGGGCCAATCAAAAACCGGTAAACACGGAGCTACTTGTGTTGAATGCGGAACTGCAATGCATTAAACACGAGACGCTCCGTGTTTAGTGCAGAGCTACTGAATGAGCTCAGTTCTTTAATGTGGAACTCTGTTCCGTATTAAAGACCTTTTTTTTTGGTCTTCAGTTGCCGAAGACCTTTTTTTTTTTTTTTTTTTGGTCTTCACTTGCCATCCCTACCTAGGGTGCTGGAAATCTGGCAACCCTGCACTCACCTAACCCTTCACATTCAACAGGGGTCATTCTCTAATACAAATGTGATAAACTATTTTCCTCCTATCAGTGAGAATGGTGGATCCTTTCTCACCTCCATGTTATCAAAGGAAATTACTAGTCTAACATCATTCCTCTGCTTACCATTTAAGTGGGTTCTGCTTATTCACTCTCCCTCTGTTTTGATGGTACTATTTTTAGTTGTTATTGTCCTCCCATTTACACTTTTCCCCTCCCACAGTTGTGTGCTAATTCACTTTCCAATTCTCCTACTGTGATCTTTACACTTTTTCAGTTTTTAAATTTTGTCCAGTTAGTCTAGTATATACCTTGGTATGTTTGAACTTTTTTCAGGTCTGTACTGTCCCCAGCATCTTAAACTTATTCCATCTGCTCCCGTCTCTCTTTTAAGGCCATCTGAAGCAAGACCCCAGTTTCCGCTTCCTTTTTCTTCTTTTTCTCCCAAATCTCCCTCCATAACCTGGCACTCATCTCCTTCCTGCCTGCGTTCCACTCACTTTTCATTGATAATTACCTTTCCTTACTAGCAACAGCCATTGTCTGACTAACTACATATATTTTGCTATTTATTTTCTTCTAATAGCTTGTCAGGATGACTTCTTTCAGACATCAAATGGGCATTTTCCTTAGGGTTAACACATTGTCTAGACTCTATAGCTTCTCTTAACTTGCTTTTCAGTTAGCTTGGCTATGCTCCAAAATCACGCAAATTAGTCATGACTGACACAGTGACTTGTTTCTATTCTAATGGAATTTATTTAGGCACTTCTCTTTCCAAACACACTGACAGTCTACGCTTCAGCTTTTTTATATTGCTTATATTCATGCTATTGATGAACTGGCCGAAATTTAAAAAATGAAAAGATCACAGTAGGAGAAAAGGAAGGTGAATTAGCACACAACTGTGAGAGGGGAAGAGTATAAACAGAAGGACAATAACAACTAGAAATAGTACCCTCAAAATAGAGGAAGAGCGATTCCAGATTCAGATAATGTTACTTACTATGACCAATACATTTAGTGCCTGTTTTGAATAGACTTCAGACCCTTTCAGATTCATTCCCCACATTGTTATCATCAAACAAGAAAAATGTATGGAATGCAGTTTAATAATTTGAAGACAAGGTGCATGCATATGCACCCCAAAATGCACTATAGATGCTCCAGATTTCTCTTCATACTTTATATACATACTAACCCCAAACCACCCTCTTACCCATATCACTGCCCTTTTCACTTCCCCTCTGAACAGCATGAGCAATTTTGGATGTTTTAACAGATAATATCAGGGCCTAATACAAAAAAACCTGATATCTTTATTATTTCTGAAACTTGCTTTAAGCTTTATACTGCAGGGCTAATGAAGAGGCTTTCACAATGATTGGCTATTCAATTCTTATACAAGGCTAAGACGACCCATTTTATACACTCATTTACCTCTCCTTTTTACAGGTGTCCCATTATCACAGCTCTTTTCTTCCAATTTATTTGGCTCACAATTTTTTCATTATAAAAACCATAATTTTTATTATTAGAAATTAAGAAATGCACATATACCAACTCCAAGAGAAGACAGTAAAAATATATATGTCAGTCTCTCAGTCAGCTCAGCTCTCAGCTAGTCACTGTCCAATCGCACAAACTTACGAGTACGACCTCCGTAATGCAATGCAAACCAAAGAATTTCAAAGTACTGCTACTGACTGTTTCTCACTTTTCCACGGGACGAGAGCAAGAACCAATCAGGAGCCACTATCCATCGAGGCACATCACGTACGTGACTGCAGATGTGGCAGTCTGATCCTCTTCCATTACTTGTGGGAATCACACTGAAGATTTCTCTCCTTATCCTGTATGCTTTTACAGCAGTCTGGATTTCACAAACTAGTTTTTCTTTTTTTTTTTTTTTTTTAAAGCACAGAACTAGCTGAGCATGTGCAGTTTGAGTTTTGGAACTTCAGCAAGTCAATCACACTCGCAGCTAAGCAGCTAGCCAGCAGTACAGACAACAGTAGTATAATGTCTACAAATATAAATATTTTATTTTTTAAAAATATTCTTTTTCTTTCCACAGCTGGGGACGGCTGCAGTCCAATGGCACGAG